>NC_138297.1:71892500-71942500 GCF_965601325.2 Salmo salar
GTGTGTCTGTTTCTATGTTTGGTTAATTGGGGTTGGGACTCTCAATTGAAGGCAGGTGTTGTCTATTTGCCTTTGATTGAGAGTCCCATATATTAGGGTGTGTTTGTCATTTGTGGGAGATTGTTCTGTGTTTAGCCTTGTGCCTTACCAGACTGTTTTGTTGATCGTTGGTTCTTTTGTTATTTTTGTACGTTCATTCTGAGTTAATAAACGTCAAGATGAGCATACACATACCTGCTGCGTTTTGGTCTCATCACTACGACAACTGTGACAGTTAAAGACAGGATAAAGAATGTTTTATATCATGTGGTGCTAGTTAAAGACAGGATCAAGAATGTTTTATATCAATGTGTGTGCTAGTTAATAAGACAGGATAAAGAATGTTTTATATCATGTAGTGCTAGATGAAGACAGGATAAAGAATGTTTTTATATCATGTGGTGCTAGTTAAAGACAGGATAAAGAAATGTTTTATATCATGTGGTGCTAGATGAAGACAGGATAAAGAATGTTTTATATCATGTGGTGCTAGTTAAAGACAGGATAAAGAATGTTTTATATCATGTGGTGCTAGTTAAAGACAGGATAAAGAATGTTTTATATCATGTGGTGCTAGTTAAAGACAGGATAAAGAATGTTTTATATCTACGGTGGTGCTAGTTAAAGACAGGATAAAGAATGTTTTATATTCATGTGGTGCTAGATGAAGACAGGATAAAGAATGTTTTATATCATGTGGTGCTAGATGAAGACAGGATAAAGAATGTTTTATATCATGTGGTGCTAGTTAAAGACAGGATAAAGAATGTTTTATATCATGTGGTGCTAGTTAAAGACAGGATAACAGAATGTTTTATATCATGTGGTGCTAGATGAGAGACAGGATAAAGAATGTTGTTATATCATGTGGTGCTAGTTAAAGACAGGATAAAGAATGTTTTTATATCATGTGGTGCTAGTTAAAGACAGGATAAAGAATGTTTTATATCATGTGGTGCTAGTTAAAGACAGGATAAAGAATGTTTTATTATCATGTGGTGCTAGTTAAAGACAGGATAAAGAATGTTTTTATATCATGTGGTGCTAGTTAAAGACAGGATAAAGAATGTTTTATATCATAGTGGTGCTAGATGAAGACAGGATAAACAGCAATATATTCTCACATCCCACATTATCCTGTCTGTTTGGTGGTGGAGCTGATTGTATTTTTTCAACAAGTTGCGTTATTAGACAGGAAAATGGGTCTCGTTTTAAATGGGTCAGGATATTTAGTATCCTCGCTAGGTTCCATAGAAGAGGAAACACAAGGACTTATGTGTGAGGATGTTAACCTTATACTGCAGGGGGCTAAATCAGGGTCACACAGAGGGATTCTGGGTAGTCTGAAACAAATCTACTTTGAAACTAAAGTATCCACCTCACACACATGGTTATTTATTTATTTATTTCACCTTTATTTAACCAGGAAGGCTAGTTGAGAACAAGTTCTCATTTACAACGGCGACCTGGCCAAGATAAACAAAGCAGTTTGACACATACCACAACACAGAGTTACACATGGAGTAAAACAAATATACACTCAATAATACAGTAGAAAATTAAGTCTATATACAATGTGAGCAAATGAGGTGAGATAAGGGAGGTAAAGGCAATAAATAGGCCATGGTGGCGAAGTAAATACAATATAGCAAGTAAAACACTGGAATGGTAGATTTGCAGTGGATGAAAGTGCAAAGTAGAAATACTGGGGTGCAAAGGAGCAAAATAAATAAATAAATACAGTAGGGGAAGAGGTAGTAGTTTGGGCTAAATTATAGATGGGCTATGTACAGGTGCAGTGATCTGTGAGCTGCTCTGACAGATGGTGCTTAAAGCTAGAGAGGGAGATAAGTGTTTCCAGTTTCAGAGATTAATGGACTTATAAAAAAGAAGACACCTGTACCATGTCAGATATAGAGTTGACATGTATTGCATTTTGAGTTTGCATCCCAATATTACACTTTATATACAGTACCAGTCAAAAGATTGGACACACCTACTCATTCAAGGGTTTTTCTTAATTTGTACAATTTTCTACATTGTATAATAATAGTGAAGACATCAAAACTATGAAATAACACATATGGAATCATGTAGTAACCCCCCCCAAAACATTATATTTGAGATTCTTCAAAATAGCCACCCTCTTGGCATTCTCTCAACCAGCTTCATGAGGTAATCACCTGGAATGCATTTCAATTAACAGGTGTGCCTTGTTAAAAGTTATTTCTTTGTTAATGCATTTGAGCCAATCAGTTGTGTTGTGACAAGGTAGGGGTGCTATACAGAAGATAGCCCTATTTAGTAAAAAACCAAGTTCATATTATGGCAAGAACAGCTCAAATAAGCAAAGACAAATGACAGTCCATCATTACTTTAAGACATGAAGGTCAGTCAATACGGAAAATATCAAGAACTTTGAATGTTTCTTCATGTGCAGTCACAAAAACCATCAAGCGCTATGATGAAACTGGCTCTCATGAGGACCGCCACAGGAAAGGAAGACCCAGAGTTACCTCTGCTAAAGAGAATAAGTTCATTAGAGTTAACAGCACCTCAGAAATTGCAGCCCAAATAAATGCTTCACAGAGTTCAAGTAACAGACACATCTCAACATTAACTGTTCAGAGGAGACTGTGTGAATCAGGCCTTCATGGTCAAATTGCTGCAAGGAAACCACAACTAAAGGAAACCAATAGAAGAAAGGACTTGCTTGGGCCAAGAAACACAAGCAATGGACATTAGACTGGTGGAAATCTGTCCTTTGGTCTGATGAGTTCAAATTTTGTATTTTTGGTTCCAACAGCCGTGTCTCTGTGAGATGCAGAGTAGGTGAACGGATCTCTGCATGTGTGGTTCCCACAGTGAAGCATGGAGGAGGAGGTGTAATTGTGTGGGGGTGCTTTGCTGGTGACACTGTCAGTGATTTATTTAGAATTCAAGGCACATTTAACCAGCATAGCTACCACAGAATTCTGTAATACGTCATCCCATCTGGTTTGGGCTTAGTAGGACTGTCAATTGTTTTTGAACAGGACAATGACCCAACACACCTCCAGGCTGTTTCAAGGTCTATTTGACCAAAAAGGGGAGTGATGGTGTTGCATCAGATTGTCATAGAATAAGTCGTACTCATCCTTAAAAATGTCGTACTGGAGAGAAGAGGACCAAAACGCAGCAGGTATGTGTATGCTCATCGTGTGTATTTATTTACAGACTAAATGAACATCAAAACAACAAAACGAACTCACGAGAATGAACGAACAACCAACAGTCTGGCAAAGCATAGGCTCAACACAGAACAATTCCCCACAACCCCAAAGACAAACACACACACCTATATAGGACTTCCAATCAAAGGCAACTATACACACCTGCCTTCAATTGGAAGTCCCAATCATCAACCCAACATTTAACAAACACAAACCCCCTGCCACATCCTGACCTAGACTAAGCAATACGCCCTCTGCTGGTCAGGACGTGACACAGATGACCTGGCCTCCACAATCACCTGACCTCAATCAAATTGAGATGTTTTGGGATGATTTGGACCGCAGAGTGAAGGAAAAGCAGCCAATAAGTGCTCAGCATATGTGGGAACTCCTTCAAGACTGTTGGAAAAGCATTACTCATTAAGCTGGTTGAGAGAATATTGTAGAATAATAGTGAAGACATCAAAACTATGAAATAACACATGGAATCGTGTAGTAACCAAAAGTGTTAAACAAATCAAAATATATTTTAGATTTTAGATTCTTCAAAGTTGACACCCTTTGCCTTGATGACAGCTTTGCACACTCTTGGCATTCTCTCAACCAGCTTCACCTGGAATGCTTTTCCAACAGTCTTGAAGTTGCTCCCACATATGCTGAGCACTTGTTGGCTGCTTTTCCTTCACTCTGTGGTCCAACTCATCCCAAACCATCTCAATTGGGTTGACGTCGGGTGATTGACGTCGCCATCACCCTCCTTGGTCAAATAGCCCTTACACAGCCTGGAGGTGTGTTTTGGGTCATTGTCCTGTTGAAAAACAAATGATAAGCCCAAACCAGATGGGATTGCATTTTGCTGCAGAATGCTGTGGTAACCATGCTGTTAACTGTGCCTTGAATTCGAAATAAACCACTGACAGTGTCACCAGCAAAGCACCCCCACACTATCACACCTCCTCCTCCATACTTCACGGTGGATCATCTGTTCACCTACTCTGCATCTCACAAAGAACGGCAGTTGGAACCAAAAATCTCAAATTTGGACTCATCAGACCAAAGTACAGATTTCCACCGGTCTAATGTGCATTGCTTGTGTTTCTTGGCTCAAGCAAGTCTCTTCTTCTTATTGGTGTCCTTTAGTAGTGGTTTATTTGCAGCAATTCGACCATGAAGGCCTGATTCACGCAGTCTCCTCTGAACAGTTGATGTTGAGATGAGTCTGTTACTTGAATTGTGAAGCATTTATTTGGGCTGCAATTTCTGATGCTGGTAACTAATGAACTTATCCTCTGCAGCAGAGTCTGGGTCTTCCTTTCCTGTGGCGGTCCTCATGAGAGCCAGTTTCATCATAGCGCTTGATTGTTTTACAACTGAACTTGAAGAAGTTCTTGAAATTTTCCAGATTGACTGACCTTCATGTCTTAAAGTAATGGACTGTAGTTTCTCTTTGCTTATTTGAGCTGTTCTTGCCATAATATGGACTTGGTCTTTTACCAAATAGGGCTATCTTCTGTATACCACCCACACCTTGTCACAACACAACTGATTGGCTCAAATGCATTAAGAAGGAAAGAAATTCCACAAATATACTTTGAACTAGTCACACCTGTTAATTGAAATGCATTCCAGGTGACTTCCTCATGAAGCTGGTTGAGAGAATGCCAAGAGAGTGCAAAACTGTCAAAGGCAAAGGGTGGTTACTTTGTAGAACCTCAAATATAAAATAGATTGATTTGCTTAACCCTTTTTTGTTACTACATGATTACATATGTGTTATTTCATAGTTCTGACGTCTTCACTATTATTCAACAATGTAAAAAATAGTAAAAACAAAGAAAAACCCTGGAATGAGTAGATGTTCTAAAACTTTTGACCGGTAGTGTATATATAATTTTTTTTGAAGAGTGTTGAAGTTTCTCTGTGTTGTACTGTGACCATCAGTGATGCCTTGCTGTCCCATTTGTACTTTTCCCAATACTCCATCATCTAAATATAGCTTACTGTATTCCATCATGTAAATGTAGCTTACTGTATTCCATCATGTAAATGTAGCTTACTGTATTCCATCATGTACATGTAGCTTACTGTATTCCATCATGTAAATGTAGCTTACTGTATTCCATGATGTAAATGTAGTTTGCTGTATTCCATCATGTAAATGTAGCTTACTGTATTCCATCATGTAAATGTAGTTTACTGTATTCCATGATGTAAATGTAGTTTACTGTATTCCATCATGTTAATGTAGCTTACTGTTTTCCATCATGTAAATGTAGCTTACTGTATTCCATCATGTTAAATGTAGCTTACTGTATTTCATGTTAATAAGGCTGCCTGGTGAACCCACCTAATAACCAACTAACACACTTCAATCATCAACGACACCGGTGGTGAACGGTGAAAATGTGTGAACTCTATTTGTAAATGGACAACCTTTGAACAGGATATAATGTTTTAAATAAAAAGGGAGAAAGAAATCAATGAGAAAGAAATGAAAGAAAGAAATCAATGAGGCCAGTGTATTTGTTCTGGTTTTTATTAGTCTGAGCAGCGCAGAGCAGTGTGACAAATCAGGAAAACATTTCACATGCTGCGAAGCCTCTAGTGCTCTTCTACTGACCTCCACACAGATAACCCCCTGCATCACACAGATATCCCCCTGCATCACACAGATATCCCCCTGCATCACACAGATATCCCCCTGCATCACACAGATATCCCCCTGCAACACACAGATATCCCCCTGCATCACACAGATATCCCCCTGCATCACACAGATACCCCGCTGCATCACACAGATATCCCCCTGCATCACACAGATAACCCCCTGCATCACACAGATATCCCCCTGCATCACACAGATATCCCCCTGCATCACACAGATATCCCCCTGCATCACACAGATATCCCCCTGCATCACACAGATAACCCCCTGCATCACACAGATATCCCCCTGCATCACACAGATAACCCCTGTATCACACAGATAACCCCCTGCATCACACAGATATCACCCTGCATCACACAGATATCCCCCTGCATCACACAGATACCCCGCTGCATCACACAGATATCACCCTGCATCACACAGATATCACCCTGCATCACACAGATATCCCCCTGCATCACACAGATATCTCACACAGATATCCCCCTGCATCACACAGATATCCCCCTGCATCACACAGATACCCCGCTGCATCACACAGATATCACCCTGCATCACACAGATATCCCCCTGCATCACACAGATATCCCCCTGCATCACACAGATATCACCCTGCATCACACAGATATCCCCCTGCATCACACAGATATCCCCCTGCATCACACAGATACCCCGCTGCATCACACAGATATCACCCTTCATCACACAGATATCACCCTGCATCACACAGATATCCCCCTGCAACACACAGATATCCCCTGCATCACACAGATATCCCCCTGCAACACACAGATATCCCCCTTCATCACACAGATATCACCCTGCAACACACAGATATCCCCTGCATCACACAGATATCCCCCTGCAACACACAGATATCCCCCTTCATCACACAGATATCACCCTGCATCACACAGATATCACCGTGCATAACACAGATATCCCCCTGCATCACACAGATATACCCTGCATCACCCAGATATACCCTGCATCACACAGATATACCCTGCATCAGACAGATATACCCTGCATCAGACAGATATCCCCCTGCATCACACAGATATCCCCCTGCATCACACAGATATCTCACACAGATATCCCCCTGCATCACACAGATATCACCCTGCATCACACACAGATATCGCCCTGCATCACACAGATATCCCCCTGCGTCACACAGATATCCCCCTGCAACACACAGATATCCCCCTGCATCACACAGATATCCCCCTGCATCACACAGATATCCCCCTGCATCACACAGATATCCCCCTGCAACACACAGCCAGAGAGATCAATCTAAAGGACGAGAGGAGGCCACCAGGCCATTGATTGATTAATCAGAGATAATGTTATCCTCACTAGGGTAGGGTAGGGGGCAGCATTCGGAATTTTGGATGAAAAGCAAAGTAAACTGCCTGCTACTCAGGTCCAGAAGCTAGGATATGCATATTGGCAGATTTGGATAGAAAACACTCTAAAGTTTCCAAAACTGTTAAAATAATGTCTGTGAGTATAACAGAACTGATATGGCAGGCGAAAACCTGAGGAAAATCCATCCTAGAAGTGCCTTTATTTTGAAATGCCTGTTTTTCCATTGAAAGCTTTCCACCATACAAAGACTTATGACGCAGTTCATGATCCCTAAGGCTTCCACTACATGTGGCCAGTCTTTAGGCATTGTTTGAGGCTTTTACTCTGAAAAATAAGGGAGGAACACCACTTTCAATGAGTGGACAGTGGAAATTTCCAGACATGAGTCCAGCGTGTGACCGGGAGCGCACCTTTCTTGTTTCTCCTTTTCTATTCACAAAGATATTGTCTGGCTGAAATATGATCGATTATTTATGACAAAAACAACCCGAGGAGAGATTATAAACATCGTTTGACATGTTTCTACAAACTTTTATGGTACTTTTAGATTTTTCGTCTGCATGCTATGACCGCGCTTTGTTCCAATGGATTACTGAACAAAACGCACAAACAAAACGGAGGTTTTTGGATATAAAGAGGGACGTTATCGAACAAAGCGAACATTTATTGTGTAACATGGAGTCTTGGGAGTGCAACCATATGAAGATCATCAAAGGTAAGTGATACATTTTATCGCTATTTCTGACTTGTGTTACTCCTCTTCTTGGCTGCTAACTGTTTGTAATGATTTGTCTGCTGGGCGCTGTTCTCAGATAATCGCATGGTTTGCTTTCGCCGTGAAGCCTTTTTGAAATCTGACACCGTGGTTGGATTAACAAGAAGTTTATCTTTAAACCGATGTTTAACACCTGTATGTTTCAGGAATTCTTATAATGAGTATTTCTGTTTTTGAATTTGGCGCTCTGCAATTTCACTGGATATTGGTCATGTGGGACGGTAGCGTCCTACACCCCCTAGAGAGGTTATTTTGATCTGCGGGGCTGCCCTATTAACCAGGCCAGAAAAGGATGGAGAGAAGAAAAGAGAGAGAGGGAGAGAGGGGGGGGGGTTGAGAAAGAGAGAGAGAGAGATGTTTTATCTACTCGTTCCTGGTCGTTCTGTTATTCCCTCGTCAAATTCCGCTGAACACTTCAAAGACTCTCTGTCACAATTCTGTCATCGCCTTGATTCATAAAGAAAACTTTTTATTTTGTTGTTATATTCCCTATAGATGTAATCACACTAGCTGGAATGTGTTTAATCGTTACCAGTTTGCTCTTTCCTAATACATCTCTGGAGCATTTCTCTCCTCTTTGTTCTTTTTTCACGGCTGTCTTGAGAATCCTCTTTTCATTGGGCCCCATTTCTTGAACTCCACTGCTCCGAACACATGGAAACTTTTATTGTTGAATGTTCAATATATTTTCTCCCGTCAACTCTGAAAGCTGATTTTCTCCCAACAGGAGAGTGTTGATTTTTCCAACGGAACATAAACGAACAGCAGAACAGCAGTAGATTGTCTTGTTGTTGCATTCAGCCTTTATTGAACCCTGCTGGCATCAAAGCAGCTTGATACTTGATAATGAATTCAAGGTAGTTAATGTGCAATAGATTGAACCAACCAAGTCCTTTTTTTCTTTTCAATGTTCCTAAATTGGGAAAATGCCTCCCTCTCTCTCTCTCTCTCTCACGACTAGTTCTGACTCAAAGAAACAGCAAGGTTTTTTCTAGCTGACATTCTTGCAATTTCCAGTGTCTCGGTTTGCAATGATCTCCTGAAGTTCGTAAAATCAGGTGTTCTTGGCACGTAAAGACTCACCCTCTCTGCACCATCCGTTTATTCCCTCAAACTTTCAGTCTTGAAAGCAGCTATTGCTGCTTTATAACGTCTGAAGAGAATGCACAGCGGCTCCATCTTTCTTCATTTGAGCTTCCCCTACTCCCTTTCTCCCTCCCTTCCCCGCCCTTGAGTTCTTCCAATGTCAGCACTCACATCAAAAGCCTCTGAACACTTCCAACGAGTTGTGAGGACTCCTTTGAGATTTCCCATTGGAAAACAATTATTCCACCCGGTGCTCTTTGACAGATTGGTCCAGTGTTTTATTACCAGGCCATGAATCACACCTCACCTCCATCTTTCCATCCCCTCCTTACCACCTTGTTATCTTATTGTCCCGTTCAATGCATAGGAGAGGACTATACAGTGCATTCGGAAAGTATTCAGACCCTTTGACATTTTCCATATTTTGTTACTGTACGTTACAGCCTTATTCTAAAATTGATTAAATAAAACATTTTCCTCATCAATCTACACAGTAGCTCATAATGACGCAGCAAATTTAGCAAATTTACTAAAAATAGAAAACAAAAATATCTTATTTACGTACTCCAACTTGATTGGAGTCCACCTGTGGTAAATTCAATTGATTGGACATGATTTGGAAAGGCACACACCTGTCTATATAAGGTCACACAGTTGACAGTGCATATCAGAGCAAAAATCAAGCCATGAGGTCCGAGGAATTGTCTGTTGAGCTCTGAGACAGGATTGTGTCGGCACAGATCTGGGGAAGGACACCAAAAAATGTCTGCATTATTGATGGTCCTCAAGAACACAGTGGCCTCCATCATTCTTAAATGGAAGAAGTTTGGAACCACCAAGACTCTTCCTAGAGCTGGCCACCTGGCCAAACTGAGCAATCTGGGGAGAAGGGCCTTGGTCAGGGAGGTGACCAAGAACCAGATGGTCACTCTGACAGAGCTCCAGAGTTCCTCTGTGGAGATGGGTGAACCTTCCAGAAGGACAACCATTTCTTCAGCACTCCACCAATCAGGCCTGTACGCTAGAGTGGCCAGACGGAAACCACTCCTCAGTAAAAGGCACATGACAGCCCGCATGGAGTTTGCCAAAAGGCACCTAAAGGACTCTCAGACCATGAGAAACAAGATTCTCTGGTCTGATGAAACATAGATTGAACTCTTTGGCCTGAATGCCAAGTGTCACGTCTGGAGGAAACCTCGCACCATCCCTATGGTGAAGCATGGTGGTGGCAGCATCATGCTGTGGGGATGTTTTTCAGCGGCAGGGACTGGGAGACTAGTCAGGATGGAGGGAAAGATGAACGGAGCAAAGGACAGAGAGATTCTTGATGAAAACCTTCTCCAGAGCGCTCAGGACCTCAGACTGGGGCGAAGGTTCACCTTCCAACTGGACAACGACCCTAAGCACACAGCCAAGACAACACAGGAGTGGCTTCGGGACAAGTCTCTGAATGTCCCAGCCAGAGCCTGGACTTGAACCCGATCTAACATCTCTGGAGAGACCTGAAAATAGCTGTGCAGCGACACTTCCCATCCAACCTGACAGCTTGAGAGGATCTGCAGAAAAGAATGGAAGAAACATGGTTACTTTGTCCTGCAGCTGTCCTCAGGGAGGAAGGACATGGTCACTTTGTCCTGCAGCTGTCCTCAGGGAGGAAGGACATGGCCACTTTGTCCTGCAGCTGTCCTCAGGGAGGAAGGACATGGTCACTTTGTCCTGCAGCTGTCCTCAGGGAGGAAGGACATGGCCACTTTGTCCTGCAGCCGTCCTCAGGGAGGAAGGACATGGTCACTTTGTCCTGCAGCCGTCCTCAGGGAGGAAGGACATGGTCACTTTGTCCTGCAGCTGTCCTCAGGGAGGAAGGACATGGTCACTTTGTCCTGCAGCTGTCCTCAGGGAGGAAGGACATGGTCACTTTGTCCTGCAGCTGTCCTCAGGGAGGAAGGACATGGTCACTTTGTCCTGCAGCTGTCCTCAGGGAGGAAGGACATGGTCACTTTGTCCTGCAGCTGTCCTCAGGGAGGAAGGACATGGTCACTTTGTCCTGCAGCCGTCCTCAGGGAGGAAGGACATGGTCACTTTGTCCTGCAGCTGTCCTCAGGGAGGAAGGACATGGTCACTTTGTCCTGCAGCTGTCCTCAGGGAGGAAGGACATGGCCACTTTGTCCTGCAGCTGTCCTCAGGGAGGAAGGACATGGCCACTTTGTCCTGCAGCTGTCCTCAGGGAGGAAGGACATGGCCAGGAGCAGATTTGTCTAAGCAGTACAAATCCTCTCTCCTTCCTTCCTTCCTTCCTTCCTTCCTTCCTTCCTTCCTTCCTTCCTTCCTTCCTTCCTTCCTTCCTTCCTTCCTTCCTTCCTTCCTTCCTTCCTTCCTTCCTTCCTTCCTTCCTTCCTTCCTTCCTTCCTTCCTTCCATGTCAGGCCTGTGAGTTTCTACCTCAGTCAGTCACCTGGGCTGGTGAATTTGTCATGGTGTGAGGCTGCATCATCCAAAAATAGATAAGAAGGCTTCAGACCTGAAAACACATGGTCAGGTCTCATCTCTCATCTCTCAGTGCCTTAGTATCATCTCTCAGTACCTGGCTGCCGACGAGAGCAAGAGAGTGGTGGTTGAAATCAACATGGCTGAAATACAGTGTATATAACCCCAGGGTACCTCCCACATAGAGACAGACACCTAATACATGTCCAGACATGTCCTGGAGGAAAACTAGGACTGTACACTTTCTTTATTCTGAACATTATTCTCTCTGTGCAGTTTGGTTTAATGGTAGTAGAACATCCTTTAAATATTAGTTAATGAGGATGCTTTAATAGAAGACACAACAAGGCTCCATTTCCTCCCAGCGTGACTAACAGACAGTATCATTACATAACGTCCTTGTTATTCTATAAACTGAGAGAGAGAGAGAGAGAGAGAGAGAGAGAGAGAGAGAGAGAGAGAGAGAGAGAGAGAGAGAGAGAGAGAGAGAGAGAGAGAGAGAGAGAGAGAGAGAGAGAGAGAGAGAGAGAGAGACACACCACAGCCTACAGCAGAGCCTGGACCTGCTAGAGCAGTACTGCCAGACTAAAATACTGATTTTCCAGAGAAGATCCAGATCTCAGGGAATTAGACCAAAGTTCTCAATTGGTACAAAATATATAGAGTACTGTACACACTACAATTACTTAGGTTTAAAAATAAGCTCAACTGGACACCTTAATGAGGCAGTGAATGAACTGAGAGAGAAAGCACGCAGGGCATTCTACGCCATTAAAAAGCAAATTCAAATACCTTTTTGGCTAAAACTAATTGAATATGTCATTGAACCAATTGCACTTTATGGCAGCGAGGTGTGGGGTCCACTTGCAAAACAAAATTTCATCAAATGGGACAAACACCCCATTTTAACCCTGCATGCAGAGTTCTGTAAGATTCTCCTACATGTCCAGAGGAAAACTACAAACAATGCATGCAGGGCAGAATTAGGCCAATATCCACTAATAATAAAAACTCAAAAAAGAGCAATTAAGTTTTGGAAACATCTAAAATACAGTGACCCCCTCTCATATCATTACCAAGCCCTGCAATGCCAAGAGCTGAGCAAAGAAAAGAGTCCCCTCATCCAGCTGGTCCTGGGGCTGAGTTCACAAACCTGTTCTACTAACACACTGAAGCCTCAGGACCCTCATCCAGCTGGTCCTGGGGCTGAGTTCACAAACCTGTTCTACTAACACACTGAAGCCTCAGGACCCTCATCCAGCTGGTCCTGGGGCTGAGTTCACAAACCTGTTCTACTAACACACTGAAGCCTCAGGACCCTCATCCAGCTGGTCCTGGGGCTGAGTTCACAAACCTGTTCTATTAACACACTGAAGCCTCAGGACCCTCATCCAGCTGGTCCTGGGGCTGAGTTCACAAACCTGTTCTACTAACACACTGAAGCCTCAGGACCCTCATCCAGCTGGTCCTGGGGCTGAGTTCACAAACCTGTTCTACTAACACACTGAAGCCTCAGGACCAGAACATCCAATCAATCAGAATCAAACAAGTTACAACACAGTCGAAACAAAACTGCATTACTTATTGGGAAACACAAGCACAAACACAAAGCAAAATGCAGTGCTATCTGGCCCTAAATAGACAGTACACTGTGGCTAAATATTTGATCAAATATCTGATCAAAACCTTAGAAAAACCTTGACAAAGTACAGGCTCAGTGAGCACAGCCTTGCCATTGAGAAGAGTAGACACAGGAAAACCTGGCTCCCTGTAGAGGAAAGGCTGTGCAACCACTGCACCACAGCAGAACCTGAGACGGAGCTGCATTTCCTGATAAAATGTCAAAAATATAAAACAATTAGAGAGTGTCATTTCCCCAAATTTGAAACCCTTATTCAAGGTTTCAAAGACCTCTCTGATGAGGATAGGCTCCCCGTCCTGTTGGGGGAGGACACAGAGAGATGTGTGTTGGCAGCGCACTACATTGCTGCCTGCCATAAGTTGAGGGACAGTGTCTGACAGACCAATCAACCTGCACATGTACTCTACTGTATGCTTATTGTTATTGTTGAATGTATGGTTATTTTGACACTTGGTTATTGTTGTTACTGTTTTCCCGTTGACAATTTTGATTCTCATTTTTATTTATTTTTATATTGTAAATATCCAAAATAAGCTTTGACTATATGTACATTGTTACGTCATGCCAATACAGCGAATTGAATTGAATAGAGAGAGAGAGAGAGAGAGAGAGAGAGAGAGAGAGAGAGAGAGAGAGAGAGAGGAACAGAGAGAGAAACTAATTATCAAAATCCAGAAAAGAGCCATTAAATTCTACAACCACCTAAAAGGAAGTGATTCCCAAACCTTCCATAACAAAGACATCACATACAGAGAGATGAACCTGGAGAAGAGTCCCCTCAGCAAGCTGGTCCTGGGGCTCTGTTCACAAACACAAACACACCCCACAGAGCCCCAGGACAGCAGCACAATTAGACCCAACCAAATCATGAGAAAACAAAAAGATAATTACTTGACACATTGGAAAGAATTTACCAAAAAACTAGAATGCTATTTGGCCCTAAACAGAGAGTACACAGTGGCAGAATACCTGACCACTGTGACTGACCCAAACTTAAGGAAAGCTTTGACTATGTACAGACTCAGTGAGCATAGCCTTGCTATTGAGAAAGGCCGCCGTAGGCAGACCTGGCTCTCAAGAGAAGACAGGCTATGTGCCCACTGCCAACAAAATTAGGTGGAAACTGAGCTGCACTTCCTAACATCCTGCCCAATGTATATTAGAGACACATATTTCCCTCAGATTACACAGACTGACAAAGAATTCGAAAACAAATCCAATTTTGAAAAACTATTGGGTGAAATACCACAGTGTTCCATCACAGCAGTAAGATTTGTGATCTGTTGCCACAAGAAAAGGGAAACCAGTGAAGAACAAACACCATTGTAAATACAACCTATATTTATGTTTATTTATCTTCCTTTTAGTACTTTAACTATTTGCACATTATTAAAACACCGTATATAGACATGACATTTTGTAACTTTTGTGACTGTAATGTTCACTGTTAATTTTATAGTTTATTTCACTTTTGTTTATTATCTATTTCACTTGCTTTGGCAATGTAAACATATATTTCCCATGCCAATAAAGCCCCTTAAATTAAAATTGAATTGAAATTGAGAGAGGGATAGAGAATAAAAGAGAGAGAGATTGGAGGACGATGACATCCCTAATCACTTAGAGCTGGACGCAGACGGACGACGTGAGACATTTATATTCTCGCTTCATGTCCTGGTCGTCCGTCTTCAAACTTTTCTAAGAGGCCTATCCGCAATGACCGACCCATTGTTTTGGGAATGTTTTTTAATGCATTGCTGCTAACAAATCAATATGTTTGTACCTGTGTCCAACAGGCAGCAGTACTCCCAGACAACCCCCCAACAGCTACAGCACAGACAGTAGGCTGGCCTCATCACAAATACATAGTCAATTACTGTACTTTCCTCTTCTGAACAGCAATGTGAAGCTTGTTCAGTTCACAACCCACATATTGCTATAGCAACAGACAACAGACAACCTGCATCAGAAATTCATTGTCATCTCTGTTTCTCTTCTGAGTTTGTACATTCCCAGTTCCAGTCCAACGCTGCGCAAACAGCTGTCCCTGGGACTGATTGGATGTAGACTAGTAAACAGCTGTCCCTGGGACTGATTGGATGTAGACTCTAGTAAACAGCTGTTCCTGGGACTGATTGGATGTAGACTAGCAAACAGCTGTCCCTGGGACTGATTGGATGTAGACTCTAGCAAACAGCTGTCCCTGGGACTGATTGGATGTAGACTAGCAAACAGCTGTCCCTGGGACTGATTGGATGTAGACTCTAGCAAACAGCTGTCCCTGGGACTGATTGGATGTAGACTCTAGCAAACAGCTGTCCCTGGGACTGATTGGATGTAGATTAGTAAACAGCTGTCCCTGGGACTGATTGGATGCAGACTCTAGTAAACAGCTGTCCCTGCGACTGATTGGATGTAGACTCTAGCAAACAGCTGTCCCTGCGACTGATTGGATGTAGACTCTAGCAAACAGCTGTTCCTGGGACTGATTGGATGTAGACTCTAGCATAGCCGTGGGAAGTAGCGGTACTGAAGGTGCTGCAGCACCACCTGAAAAATGTGAATAACAACGATAATATATAACAACAAAAAAACAACAAACAAAAAAATTCACTATGCCTTTGCTAGTCGCGTATTAGTGGACCGATATAGCAGTCTGTATCCAGGCAACAACAAACAATCATCATCAGCGCCGCTCCAGAGGACTGCATGTGAACAGTGTTGGGAAAACGAGATGCTCTGAAGGTCCAGGTGGGGACAAAGCTCTATTCGTGGTCACCTCAACCAGCTAACCGTCCTTTGGACTGATTAGATCTAGACGCTAGGGGATGCGGTTGAGAGGAACAGAGGACTGTGAACAGGGCTTTGACCCCCCCCCTCCCCTCCCCTCCCCGGGACCTTCAGAGCATCTAGTTTTCAAACACACTTTGGCCTTCAACCCGGACTTAGCTTTTTTCTTTTATTCTGTCAGATGAACTCCTCAACAAGAAGTATGTACTTTACACAGTGTCCGTGTCCAAAATACCCGTACTAGCGTACTACATACTTAAACTGCATACTATGTACTAATCGTCGCGTACTACTTTGCACGTACCGTATAGCAAAAAGTCTGCAGTATGCCACGGACGCAACGCAGTAGCGGATCCTGATTGGCTGAGTAGGTGGGCAGGGTGAGCGCGGGTGGATTCTTTCCAAATTCAACATACTGAACATTCTTCACATTAACCAGCCTGGAAATAGCTACTTTCCAATTGGATTCATTTCTCTAAAGTCTGAATAGAATAGGAATGGCGCTATAGGCCTTCTCAGCTACTCAGGCTGGTTATAGACAGAGTACCACATTCAACCTAATGGTTATAGACAGACTACCACATTCAACCTAATGGAGTTATAGACAGACTACCACATTCAACCTAATGGTTATAGACAGACTACCACATTCAACCTAATGGAGTTATAGACAGACTACCACATTCAACCTAATGGTTATAGACAGACTACCACATTCAACCTAATGGTTATAGACAGACTACCACATTCAACCTAATGGAGTTATAGACAGAGTACCACATTCAACCTAATGGTTATAGACAGACTACCACAT
Source organism: Salmo salar (assembly GCF_965601325.2). NCBI lineage: Eukaryota > Metazoa > Chordata > Actinopteri > Salmoniformes > Salmonidae > Salmo > Salmo salar. Next base: position 71,909,384 of record NC_138297.1, read on the forward strand.
TCAACCTAATGGAGTTATAGACAGACTACCACATTCAACCTAATGGAGTTATAGACAGACTACCACATTCAACCTAATGGTTATAGACAGACTACCACATTCAACCTAATGGAGTTATAGACAGACTACCACATTCAACCTAATGGTTATAGACAGACTACCACATTCAACCTAATGGTTATAGACAGACTACCACATTCAACCTAATGGAGTTATAGACAGACTACCACATTCAACCTAATGGAGTTATAGACCTACTCAGGCTGGTTATAGACAGAGTATCACATTCAACCTAATGGTTATAGACAGACTACCACATTCAACCTAATGGAGTTATAGACAGACTACCACATTCAACCTAATGGAGTTATAGACCTACTCAGGCTGGTTATAGACAGACATTCAACCTAATGGAGTTATAGACAGAGTATCACATTCAACCTATACCACAGCCTATAGCCCATTTATCCTATTAAAAAGGACTGAAGACAGAAACTGATCATTTGGTTCCATTTCAACATATTTATTAGTGAAACCAAAGTCCTGTAACATACAGTTGATGTCAGAAGTTTACATACACCTTAGCCAAATACATTTAAACTCAGTTTTTCACAATTCCTGACATTAAATCCTAGTAAAAATTCCCTGTCTTAGGTCAGTTAGGATCACCACTTTATTTTAAGAATGTGAAATGTCAGAATAATAGTTGAGAGAATGATTTATTTCAACTTTTATTTCTTTCATCACATTCCCAGTGGGGCAAACGTTTACATACACTCAATTAGTAGTTGGTAGCATTGCCTTTAAATTGTTTAACTTTTCGGGCAGCCTTCCACAAGCTTCCCACAATAAGTTGGGTGCATTTTGGCCCATTCCTCCTGACAGAGCTGGGGTAACTGAGTCAGGTTCGTAGGCCTCCTTGCTCGCACACGCTTTTTCAGTTCTGCCCACAAATCTTCTATAGGATTGAGGTCACTGCTTTGTGATGGCCACTCCAATACCTTGACTTTGTTGTCCTTAAGCCATTTTCCCACAACTTTGGAAGTATACTTGGGGTCATTGTCCATTTGGAAGACCCATTTGCGACCAAGCTTTAACTTCCTGACTGATGTCTTGAGATGTTGCTTTAATATATCCACATTATTTTCCCTCCTCATGATGCCATCTATTTTGTGAAAGGCAACAGTCCATCTTGCAGCAAAGCACCTCCACAACATGATGCTTCCCCCCCCCCCCGTGCTTCACGGTTGGGATGGTGTTCTTTGGCTTGCAAACCTCCCCCTTTTCATCCAAACATAACGATGGTCATTATGGCCAAACAGTTCTATTTTTGTTTCATCAGACCAGAGGACATTTCTCCAAAAAGTACAATCTTTGTCCCCATGTGCAGTTGCAAACCATAGTCAGGCTTTTTTATGGCAGTTTTGGAGCAGTGGCTTCTTCCTTGCTAAGCGGCCTTTCAGGTTATGACAATATAGGACTCGTTTTACTGTGAATATAGATACTTTTGTACCTGTTTCCTCCAGCATCTTCACAAGGTCCTTCGCTGTTGTTCTGGAATTGATTTGCACTTTTTGCACCAAAGTACATTCATCTCCAGGAGACAGAACGCATCTCCTTCCTGAGCGGTATGACTGCTGCATGGTCCCATGGTGTTTATACTTGCATACTATTGTTTGTACAGATGAACATGGTACCTTCAGGCATTTGGAAATTGCTCCCAAGGATGAACCAGACTTGTGGAGGTCTACAATTTCTTTTCTAAGGTCTTGGCTGATTTCTTTTGATTTTCCCATGATGTCAAGCAAAGAGGCACTGAGTTTGAAGGTAGGCCTTGAAATACATCCACAGGTACACCTCCAATTAACTCAAATTATGTCAATTAGCCTATCAGAAGCTTCTAAAGCCATGACATCATTTTCTGGAATTTTCCAAGCTGTTTAAAGGCACAGTCAACTTAGTGTCTGTAAACTTCTGACCCACTGGACATTTGATACAGTGAATTCAAAGTTAAATAATCTTTCTGTAAACAATTGTTGGAAAAATTACTTGTGTCATGCACAAAGTAGATGTCCTAACCGACTTGCCAAAACTATACAGTGGGGCAAAAAAGTATTTAGTCAGCCACCAATTGTGCAAGTTCTCCCACTTAAAAAGATGAGAGAGGCCTCATCATAGGTACACTTCAACTATGACAGACAAAACGAGAAAAAAAAATCCAGAAAATCACATTGTAGGATTTTTTATGAATTTATTTGCAAATTATGGTGGAAAATAAGTATTTGGTCAATAACAAAAGTTTATCTCAATACTTTGTTATATACCCTGTGTTGGCAATGACACAGGTCAAACGTTTTCTGGAAGTCTTCACAAGGTTTTCACACACTGTTGCTGGTATTTTGGCCCATTCCTCCATGCAGATCTCCTCTAGAGCAGTGATGTTTTGGGGCTGTCGCTGGGCAACACAGACTTTCAACTCCCTCCAAAGATTTTCTATGGGGTTGAGATCTGGAGACTGGCTAGGCCACACCAGGACCTTGAAATGCTTCTTACGAAGCCACTCCTTCGTTGCCCGGGCAGTGTGTTTGGGAACATTGTCATGCTGAAAGACCCAGCCACATTTCATCTTCAATGTCCTTGCTGATGGAAGGAGGTTTTCACTCAAAATCTCACGATACATGGCCCCATTCATTCTTTCCTTTACACGGATCAGTCGTCCTGGTCCCTTTGCAGAAAAACAGCCCCAAAGCATGATGTTTCCACCCCCATGCTTCACAGTAGGTATGGTGTTCTTTGGATGCAACTCAGCATTCTTTGTCCTCCAAACACGACGAGTTGAGTTTTTACCAAAAAGTTATATTTTGGTTTCATCTGACCATATGACATTCTCCCAATCCTCTTCTGGATCATCCAAATGCTCTCTAGCAAACTTCAGACGGGCCTGGACATGTACTGGCTTAAGCAGGGGGACACGTCTGGCACTGCAGGATTTAAGTCCCTGGCGGCGTAGTGTGTTACTGATGGTAGGCTTTGTTACTTTGGTCCCAGCTCTCTGCAGGTCATTCACTAGGTCCCCCCGTGTGCTTCTGGGATTTTTGCTCACCGTTCTTGTGATCATTTTGACCCCACGGGGTGAGATCTTGCGTGGAGCCCCAGATCGAGGCAGATTATCAGTGGTCTTGTATGTCTTCCATTTCCTAATAATTGCTCCCACAGTTGATTTCTTCAAACCAAGCTGCTTACCTGTTGCAGATTCAGTCTTCCCAGCCTGGTGCAGGTCTAAATTTTGTTTCTGGTGTCCTTTGATAGCTCTTTGGTCTTGGCCATAGTGGAGTTTGGAGTGTGACTGTTTGAGGTTGTGGACAGGTGTCTTTTATACTGATAACAAGTTCAAACAGGTGCCATTAATACAGGTAACGAGTGGAGGACAGAGGAGCCTCTTAAAGAAGAAGTTATAGGTCTGTGAGGGCCAGAAATCTTGCTTGTTTGTAGGTGACCAAATACTTATTTTCCACCATAATTTGCAAACAAATTCATAAAAAATCCTACAATGTGATTTTCTGGATTTTTTTTCTCATTTTGTCTGTCATAGTTTACAGGCCTCTCTCATCTTTTTAAGTGGGAGAACTTGCACAATTGGTGGCTGACTAAATACTTTTTTGCCCCACTGTAGTTTGTTAACAAGAAATTTGTGGAGTGGTTGAAAAACAAGTTTTAATGACTCCAACCTAAGTGTATGTAAACTTCCGACTTCAACTGTATACTGGCTTCAACTGGTTTGGTTGCATCAACAAATCACAACACACCTGGTTTGGGTGCATCAACTCATCACAGAGAACACACCTGGTTTGGTTGCATCAACAAATCAGAACACACCTGGTTTGGGTGCATCAACTCATCACAGAGAACACACCTGGTTTGGTTGCATCAACAAATCAGAACACACCTGGTTTGGTTGCATCAACAAATCAGAACACACCTGGTTTGGTTGCATCATCAACTCATCACAGAGAACACACCTGGTTTGGTTACATCAACAAATCATAACACACCTGGTTTGGTTGCATCATCAACTCATCACAGAGAACACACCTGGTTTGGTTGCATCATCAACTCATCACAGAGAACACACCTGGTTTGGTTGCATCATCAACTCATCACAGAGAACACACCTGGTTTGGTTGCATCATCAACTCATCACAGAGAACACACCTGGTTTGGTTGCATCATCAACTCATCACAGAGAACACACCTGGTTTGGTTGCATCATCAACTCATCACAGAGAACACACCTGGTTTGGTTGCATCATCAACTCATCACAGAAAACACACCTGGTTTGGTTGCATCATCAACTCATCACAGAGAACACACCTGGTTTGGTTGCATCAACAACTCATCACAGAGAACACACCTGGTTTGGTTGCATCATCAACTCATCACCTGTAAACAACTCCCTATATACAACTGTGCAAAAGTTCAACATAGGTAGCACTAATAGGTCTGTTCTTCTTCTGTGGTTTTTTAGGGTGTAGTGGAGACAAAGCGCTGGAGCTGTTAGCCTAATGAGCAGCTGTGTGGCCCTACTTTGTTAAACACACACACACACACACACACACACACACACACACACACACACACAGGAAATGTAGTTTCTAAAACGATTAAATAATTTGACGACGTTCCACGTCTCTAAAGTCCTGAAAACTTCAAATCGTATCTGGTTTAAATACATCTTTATCATCTATTTGTGAAACGTGATCCGTTACACATCCAGTGTACATAATTTATGTCTAAATGAATCATTATGATATTAATAGCTGATCATTAGGCTTCTGGAGTCACTGCACAACCAAACCCGGATGCTGAATCCAAAGCTAGCCTAGCAGAACTGGAATTGAGAGGTCTTGGAGATGAGACCAGACATACCAGCGCAGCTCAGATCAGCTTTGCTATGGCGTGTTGTTGGAACGGTCACGGTGAGTCAGCGTAAACTGACTGGGTGCTCTTTGGAACCTGTCTGTCTCCAATAAGGGTTCAGGAGGTGAAGAGATCTACCGTGATTCTCCAATAAGGGTTCAGGAGGTGAAGAGATCCACAGTGATTCTCCAATAAGGGTTCAGGGAGTGAAGAGATCCACAGTGATTCTCCAATAAGGGTTCAGGGAGTGAAGAGATCCACAGTGATTCTCCAATAAGGTTTCAGGGAGTGAAGAGATCCACAGTGATTAACTGGAACTGGAAACGTTTGTTCGGCAAGCTAACACCTTTGGTCTACTTGCAGGTGATAGGGTACACACACACACATTTTACATTTTTTACATTTTAGTCATTTAGCAGACGCTCTTATCCAGAGCGACTTACAGTAGTGAATGCATACATTTCATACATTTTTTTCTGTGCTGGCCCCCCGTGGGAATCGAACCCACAACCCTGGTGTTGCAAACACCATGCTCTACCAACTGAGCTACAGGGAAGGCACACACACACACACACACACACATGCAGACACACACACAGAGGCATGCAGACACACACACACACAGAGACATGCAGACAGACACACACACACACACAGAGGCATGCAGGCAGACACACACACACACACACACACACACACACACACACACACACACACACACACACACACACACACACACACACACACACACACACACACACACACACACACATGCAGACACACACACACACACACACACACACACACACACACACACACACACACACACACACACACATGCAGACACACACACACCCAAAATCAAAATGTGCACACTGCAGTTTCTTGCAAAAACGAACTGACTCTTACAAAAAAATATAGTAGTTTTGAAGCTGCAGTTAAAGTGCAGTAGCTGCAGTCGACTGTGGTACTTTGGACTCAGTAATTACAGAATAACTGCAGTGTACTGCAGCTGAGCTGCGGTTATACTGCACCCTAACTGAGCTCACACTGGAAAATTACTGCAGTAAAAAAACTGTGTTCTTTTGGACGCAGTATTTGCAGCATACTCTAATTATACTGCACTCTAACTACAGTTATAGTACAGTGTACTGCAGTTGTACTGCACTCTAACTGCAGTTGTACTGCACTCTAACTACAGTTATACTACAGTGTACTGCAGTTGTACTGCACTCTAACTACAGTTATACTACAGTGTACTGCAGTTGTACTGCACTCTAACTACAGTTATACTACAGTGTACTGCAGTTGTACTGCACTCTAACTACAGTTATACTACTGTGTACTGCAGTTGTACTGCACTCTAACTACAGTTATACTACTGTGTACTGCAGTTGTACTGCACTCTGACTGCAATATTTTTTCGTAAGGGTATATATACCATACAAATTGTTGCCTAACAATAACAATGTTTACCGTTGGTAGTGGAATGTGTGTCAATTCAACCTGCCCTCAATTGCGCAACACCACATGTGGCTTTGGTCCAAGTGTCCAAGAATTCAACAACACCTTCCTTTGCAGTGTCAAACGATCTCTGGTCTGTGAAATATACTACTTCACATATACTTCTACTCCTGATTTACAGAGAGAAGGACTTACACTCCCGACTGGTAAAAATATTTTTTCCACATTCATCAAAGTTCATCCAGGGGTTTTCTGTGTGTAATCTACAGCCGGTGCAGGACGGGGTTGTGCGCCAGTAACAGACAGTTAGTGTAACATCAGCAAAAGAAAGTGTTTTATTTTAGCCCTAACTCCTCGCGCGAATTATTTTGTTGAACTTTGGCTACATGTTAGGCTACTTATCTGACGCCATATGCGACGGTTACATTTGAACGATAAAACCCACTGCTGCGCTGCTATGATAGTGATAAGAGCCGTGAGCTGAACACAGTGACATACGGAACTTGCAGCAGTAGCCTATCATTCAAACAGATTGGGGTTTTAATTCAAATGTTGCTGTTGACATTGACAGGCAAAACCTGCATAGCAGTGCGTTGCTTATTGATAGTGCATTGAATGGATTTTATAGAACTTAACAATAGGCTGCTTTGATAATTTATTTTTTACTTAATGTTGAGGACAGGCGGAACGCCTAGCCAACATCCAATGGAACAGCAGGGCGAGAAATACAAAACATCAAAAAACGAATAATTTCAATTTCTCAAGCATACGACTATTTTACATACGACTACCATGTTCATTTGTAACTGTGCTATTTCACAAAAGTTCTGAACCTATATACATTTTACAGACACAGTATATTTTACATTTGTTATCTTGTTGTTGTTAGTCCCACCCTTCAGCTCCATTCAACCCCTCCCATCTCTTAACACCATCCATATTGGGTTTCTATTTGCCATATCTTTTTCAACTGTGCTGTGATGTTTCACAAAAGTTCTGAACCTTTCTATTCTCATAGTTTCTACAGATTCTAAATTAAAGATAAACATTTTTTGCTAAAATAATATTTATATGATTAATTGATTGACTATGACTTTTCAGATCACCCAGTAGTGCTATCTGCAGAGTTATCAGATCACCCAGTAGTGTTATCTGCAGAGTTATCAGATCACCCAGTAGTGCTATCTGCAGAGTTATCAGATCACCCAGTAGTGCTATCTGCAGAGTTATCAGATCACCCAGTAGTGCTATCTGCAGGTTATCAGATCACCCAGCAGTGCTGTCTGCAGGGTTATCAGATCACCCAGTAGTGTTATCTGCAGAGTTTTCAGATCACCCAGTAGTGTTATCATGGCAGAGTTATCAGATCACCCAGTAGTGTTATCTGCAGAGTTATCAGATCACCCAGTAGTGCTATCTGCAGAGTTATCAGATCACCCAGTAGTGTTATCTGCAGAGTTATCAGATCACCCAGTAGTGCTATCTGCAGAGTTATCAGATCACCCAGTAGTGCTATCTGCAGAGTTATCAGATCACCAGTAGTGTTATCTGCAGAGTTATCAGATCACCCAGTAGTGTTATCTGCAGAGTTATCAGATCACCCAGTAGTGCTATCTGCAAGAGTTATCAGATCACCCAGTAGTGCTATCTGCAGGGTTATCAGATCACCCAGTAGTGCTATCTGCAGGGTTATCAGATCACCCAGTATTGCTATCTGCAGGGTTATCAGATCTCCCAGTATTGCTATCTGCAGGGTTATCAGATCACCCAGTAGTGCTGTCTGCAGGGTTATCAGATCACCCAGTATTGCTGTCTGCAGGGTTATCAGATCTCCCAGTATTGCTATCTGCAGGGTTATCAGATCTCCCAGTATTGCTATCTGCAGGGTTATCAGATCACCCAGTAGTGCTGTCTGCAGGGTTATCAGATCACCCAGTATTGCTGTCTGCAGGGTTATCAGATCTCCCAGTATTGCTATCTGCAGGGTTATCAGATCACCCAGTATTGCTATCTGCAGGGTTATCAGATCACCCAGTATTGCTATCTGCAGGGTTATCAGATCACCCAGTATTGCTATCTGCAGGGTTATCAGATCACCCAGTCTGCAGGGTTATCAGATCACCCAGTAGTGTTATCTGCAGAGTTATCAGATCACCCAGTAGTGTTATCTGCAGAGTTAGCTCCAGGTAAATGTTGCAACTCTTCAGCAATTCCTGAACCTGTGACCAAAAACAAGCTACCTTAACAGCAGCTGTGTTTATAGATGCTAGTCTGTACACCAGACTACAGATACCTTAACAGCAGCTGTGTTTATAGATGCTAGTCTATACACCAGTCAGACTACAGATACCTTAACAGCAGCTGTGTTTATAGATGCTAGTCTGTACACCAGACTACAGATCCCTTAACAGCAGCTGTGTTTATAGATGCTAGTCTGTACACCAGACTACAGATCCCTTAACAGCAGCTGTGTTTATAGATGCTAGTCTGTACACCAGACTACAGATACCTTAACAGCAGCTGTGTTTATAGATGCTAGTCTGTACACCAGACTACAGATCCCTTAACAGCAGCTGTGTTTATAGATGCTAGTCTGTACACCAGACTACAGATCCCTTAACAGCAGCTGTGTTTATAGATGCTAGTCTGTACACCAGACTACAGATACCTTAACAGCAGCTGTGTTTATAGATGCTAGTCTGTACACCAGTCAGACTACAGATACCTTAACAGCAGCTGTGTTTATAGATGCTAGTCTGTACACCAGACTACAGATACCTTAACAGCAGCTGTGTTTATAGATGCTAGTCTGTACACCAGACTACAGATCCCTTAACAGCAGCTGTGTTTATAGATGCTAGTCTGTACACCAGACTACAGATCCCTTAACAGCAGCTGTGTTTATAGATGCTAGTCTGTACACCAGTCAGACTACAGATCCCTTAACAGCAGCTGTGTTTATAGATGCTAGTCTGTACACCAGACTACAGATCCCTTAACAGCAGCTGTGTTTATAGATGCTAGTCTGTACACCAGACTACAGATACCTTAACAGCAGCTGTGTTTATAGATGCTAGTCTGTACACCAGATTACAGATACCTTAACAGCAGCTGTGTTTATAGATGCTAGTCTGTACACCAGTCAGACTATAGATACCTTAACAGCAGCTGTGTTTATAGATGCTAGTCTGTACACCAGACTACAGATACCTTAACAGCAGCTGTGTTTATAGATGCTAGTCTGTACACCAGACTACAGATCCCTTAACAGCAGCTGTGTTTATAGATGCTAGTCTGTACACCAGTCAGACTATAGATACCTTAACAGCAGCTGTGTTTATAGATGCTAGTCTGTACACCAGACTACAGATACCTTAACAGCAGCTGTGTTTATAGATGCTAGTCTGTACACCAGTCAGACTACAGATACCTTAACAGCAGCTGTGTTTTAGATGCTAGTCTGTACACCAGACTACAGATACCTTAACAGCAGCTGTGTTTATAGATGCTAGTCTATACATCAGTCAGACTACAGATACCTTAACAGCAGCTGTGTTTATAGATGCTAGTCTGTACACCAGACTACAGATACCTTAACAGCAGCTGTGTTTATAGATGCTAGTCTGTACACCAGTCAGACTACAGATACCTTAACAGCAGCTGTGTTTTAGATTCTAGTCTGTACACCAGACTACAGATACCTTAACAGCAGCTGTGTTTATAGATGCTAGTCTATACATCAGTCAGACTACAGATCCCTTAACAGCAGCTGTGTTTATAGATGCTAGTCTGTACACCAGACTACAGATCCCTTAACAGCAGCTGTGTTTATAGATGCTAGTCTGTACACCAGTCAGACTACAGATACCTTAACAGCAGCTGTGTTTTAGATTCTAGTCTGTACACCAGACTACAGATACCTTAACAGCAGCTGTGTTTATAGATGCTAGTCTATACATCAGTCAGACTACAGATCCCTTAACAGCAGCTGTGTTTATAGATGCTAGTCTGTACACCAGACTACAGATCCCTTAACAGCAGCTGTGTTTATAGATGCTAGTCTGTACACCAGTCAGACTATAGATACCTTAACAGCAGCTGTGTTTATAGATGCTAGTCTGTACACCAGACTACAGATCCCTTAACAGCAGCTGTGTTTATAGATGCTAGTCTGTACACCAGTCAGACTATAGATACCTTAACAGCAGCTGTGTTTATAGATGCTAGTCTGTACACCAGACTACAGATACCTTAACAGCAGCTGTGTTTATAGATGCTAGTCTGTACACCAGACTATAGATACCTTAACAGCAGCTGTGTTTATAGATGCTAGTCTGTACACCAGACTACAACTCCCTTAACAGCAGCTGTGTTTATAGATGCTAGTCTGTACACCAGTCAGACTACAGATACCTTAACAGCAGCTGTGTTTATAGATGCTAGTCTGTACACCAGACTACAGATACCTTAACAGCAGCTGTGTTTATAGATGCTAGTCTATACACCAGTCAGACTACAGATACCTTAACAGCAGCTGTGTTTATAGATGCTAGTCTGTACACCAGACTACAGATCCCTTAACAGCAGCTGTGTTTATAGATGCTAGTCTGTACACCAGACTACAGATACCTTAACAGCAGCTGTGTTTATAGATGCTAGTCTGTACACCAGACTACAGATACCTTAACAGCAGCTGTGTTTATAGATGCTAGTCTGTACACCAGACTACAGATACCTTAACAGCAGCTGTGTTTATAGATGCTAGTCTATACATCAGTCAGACTACAGATCCCTTAACAGCAGCTGTGTTTATAGATGCTAGTCTGTACACCAGACTACAGATACCTTAACAGCAGCTGTGTTTATAGATGCTAGTCTATACACCAGTCAGACTACAGATACCTTAACAGCAGCTGTGTTTATAGATGCTAGTCTGTACACCAGACTACAGATACCTTAACAGCAGCTGTGTTTATAGATGCTAGTCTGTACACCAGTCAGACTACAGATACCTTAACAGCAGCTGTGTTTATAGATGCTAGTCTGTACACCAGACTACAGATCCCTTAACAGCAGCTGTGTTTATAGATGCTAGTCTGTACACCAGACTACAGATACCTTAACAGCAGCTGTGTTTATAGATGCTAGTCTGTACACCAGACTACAGATCCCTTAACAGCAGCTGTGTTTATAGATGCTAGTCTGTACACCAGACTACAGATACCTTAACAGCAGCTGTGTTTATAGATGCTAGTCTGTACACCAGACTACAGATACCTTAACAGCAGCTGTGTTTATAGATGCTAGTCTATACACCAGTCAGACTATAGATACTATCATATTCGTTGCTATGTGTCAGTCTGTGAATCAGACGGTGTTGGATGTCTGGGCCCAGCATGTTGGTGGTTTCATTGGAATTTAATACATGTTCAGTATGCATGATGACTTCTGTAAATATTGGTACTCACCGTTCAGGCTGTCTTTATAAAGAGCAAAAAGTCCAATGCTGTTTACCGTGTCTCTCGTTGGTCATAGCAGAGTAATAACAAGACGAAGGAAATGCCATCCGGGATCGACAGCGAGGTGTTCCTGGCCTTCTCTACCTACGCCACTATCGTCGTCCTCAAGATGATGCTGATGTCTCCTATGACTGGATACTTCAGACTCACCAGAAATGTACAGGAATGTGGTAATCTCCCTCCACGGTGTTATATAGCCTGTAAGTGAACTCTATGGTGTAAAAGTGTCTCTTCCTCCACAGTGTTAAATAGCCTGTAAGTGAACTCTATGGTGTAAACTTGTCTCTCCCTCCACAGTGTTATATAGCCTGTAAGTGAACTCTATGGTGTAAACTTGTCTCCTTCTCCACGGTGTTATATAGCATGTAAGTGAACTCTATGGTGTAAACTTGTCTCCTTCTCCACGGTGTTATATAGCCTGTAAGTGAACTCTATGGTGTAAAAGTGTCTCTCCCTCCACAGTGTTTTGCCAACGTGGAAGACACAGGGATGGCTAAGACTCCAGAGGACAAGAAGAGGATGCTGAGAGTTGACCCGGATGTGGAACGTGTGAGAAGGTAGGCCCACCCTTATAGAGTCCCCCTAGACTTATAGAGGCCCCCCCTAGACTTATAGCCCCCCCCCCAAATGTATAGAGGCCCCACTAGACTTATAGAGGCCCCCTGGACTTATAGAACACCCCCTACTAGACGTATAGAGCCCCCCCCTAAACTTATAGATCCCCCCCCCCCCTAGACTTATAGAGGGTCCCCCTAGACTTATAGATCCCCCCCTAGACTTATAGAGTCCCCCCTAGACTTATAGAGCCCCCCCCTAGACTTATAGAGGCCCTCCTAGACTTATAGATCCCCCCTAGACTTATAGATCCCCCCCTAGACTTATAGAGGCCCCCCCTAGACTTATAGAGGCCCCCCTAGACTTATAGAGGCCCCCCCCTAGACTTATAGATCCCCCCCCCTAGACTTATAGATCCCCCCCATAGACTTATAGAGGCCCCCCCTAGACTTATAGATCCCCCCCCCCTAGACTTATAGATCCCCCCATAGACTTATAGAGGCCCCCCTAGACTTATAGAGGCCCCCCCTAGACTTCAGTTATTAAATACTTTTGTTCTATTCTATTCTTTTTTGTAACCAACTCTTTTTCAGAGTTGGTTCAAATACAGTCAAATAAATGCATGCAACGACAACCCTGACACATTCCCCCCCTCAGTCCCCATCCATCCTCCCACCAGGAAACCATGAGTGAGGTGGTCGCCACCTTAGATCCAACAGTGCTGCCTGCCAACAGTAATCTTCTCTGATTGACTGAGAGATTCAAGGACCTAACGTCGTTAAGTAACATAATAGATGCAAAACACTGAATATTTAAATTCATGCTCTTCAAAATGTATTTTTGTATCTTTTCCCTGGAATCGTTTAACTGCAAGGGTCCTCCCACATCATATGAAGGAACTGGTCTACCTGATTTAAGGGGACATAGTAAACATATGGGAGTTGGGGCCATTTTCATCATAAAACGTTTCCTTAGGTGTTAAATACAGTCTGTGATTTTAATAATGTATAAATTGACGGTTCGGATTACGGGATGCCAAGGTCATATTTTACCAGAAGTTGTTCAAAAGAGATCAGTCCTTTAACGGAGCCCAGATCGTGTATTTATAAATCCCAGATGGTGTATTTATAAATCCCAGATCATGTATTTATGAATCCCAGATCGTGTATTTATAAATCCCAGATCGTGTATTTATAAATCCCAGATCGTGTATTTATAAATCCCAGATCATGTATTTATAAATCCCAGATCATGTATTTATGAATCCCAGATCGTGTATTTATAAATCCCAGATCGTGTATTTATATATCCCAGATCATGTATTTATGAATCCCAGATCATGTATTTATGAATCCCAGATCATGTATTTATAAATCCCAGATCGTGTATTTATAAATCCCAGATCATGTATTTATATATCCCAGATCGTGTATTTATAAATCCCAGATCGTGTATTTATAAATCCTAGATCGTGTATTTATAAATCCCAGATCGTGTATTTATGAATCCCAGATCGTGTATTTATAAATCCCAGATCATGTATTTATAAATCCCAGATCGTGTATTTATGAATCCCAGATAGTGTATTTATAAATCCCAGATCATGTATTTATATATCCCAGATCGTGTATTTATATATCCCAGATCGTGTATTTATAAATCCCAGATTGTGTATTTATAAATCCCAGATCGTGTATTTATAAATCCCAGATCGTGTATTTATAAATCCTAGATCGTGTATTTATAAATCCCAGATCGTGTATTTATGAATCCCAGATCGTGTATTTATAAATCCCAGATCATGTATTTATAAATCCCAGATGGTATATTTATGAATCCCAGATGGTGTATTTATGAATCCCAGATCATGTATTTATGAATCCCAGATGGTGTATTTATAAATCCCAGATCGTGTATTTATATATCTCAGATGGTGTATTTATAAATCCCATCATTGCATGGTTCGGTAGGTGCTCCATAGGTCAGCATAGCTGAACTCAATGGTAAATATAGGAAAAAAGGAGTTGCCTGGTAATGTGTATTTATCTTTCACATCCTGGAATGTTCTCAAGCCTTTACTGTCCATGATATCGCCATGGGTACGGATTCCACTTTTGGAACATTTGGTGGGAAGGCATCATTGTGAAATATTGGAGTACGGGCATGCGATTTTGATTCCCAATTACATTATTTTTCCATTTTGTACCAAATATAGATTGTGTGAGCAGTAATAGGACCAAAGAGTAATTTACATTGTTTAAGGGATATAACAGTGGAGACTACCTCTTCCAGGGCAGTAGGAGACTCCATATTACATTGTTTAAGGGATATAACAGTGGAGACTACCTCTTCCAGGGCACTAGGAGACACCATATTACATTGTTTAAGGGATATAACAGTGGAGACTACCTCTTCCAAGGCAATAGGAGACACCATATTATGCCTGGAAATACAATTTTAAGGTTTGATACGAATAGTCCTCATATGTCTTTCCCTCCTTGTAAATGTATTAATTATATATTTAATAATTTACCCCGACATATACTGTACATTTTTAAACCGCACTATGAGTTTTATCCCAGTAGCCAGAAGGAGGAGCCATGGGAAGCATTGAACTACAGAAATTCAGCCGTGGTAACATATAGATTTGGACAACAGATAGCAACTGGGATGTTGTTCCATCTAGTGAGGTCGGATTGAATTGATTTGAGCGTTGTGTTACAGTTTCTGCCAGCGGTTTTATCTAAAGAAGGAAGTAAATCTATTCCCAAATATTTAAAACTTTAAAGGATTGGGATTCCATGAGTAGAGATGGAGTCGTCCATCTAAATATCTGGTCTAGTATAGCTCTTACATTCTCTGATCTGAACTCTCTCTCTCATTCCCCAGATAATCTGAACTCTCTCTCTCTCATTCCCCAGATAATCTAAACTCTCTCTCTCTCATTCCCCAGATAATCTGAACTCTCTCTCTCATTCCCCAGATAATCTGAACTCTCTCTCTCTCTCTCTCATTCCCCAGATGATCTGAAATCTCTCTCTCTCATTCCCCAGATGATCTGAACTCTCTCTCTCTCTTTCTCTCTCATATTTCCCAGATAATCTGAACTCTCTCTCTCATTCCCCAGATAATCTGAACTCTCTCTCATTCCCCAGATGCCACCAGAACGACCTGGAGAACATCACTCCGTTCGTAGTGATTGGTCTGCTGTATACCCTGACGGGTCCAGACCTCTCCACTGCTCTGCTCCACTTCCGGGTGTTTGTTGGTTCCAGGCTCTTCCACACGGTGGCCTACGTCCTCCCCCTGCGCCAGCCCAGCAGAGGTCTAGCTTGGATGGTTGGCATGGGCGCTACCTTCTCCATGGCATACAGGGTGCTAAGCACAACCCATCTCTGAAGAGGCGATCAATCAATTAATCAGATTGATTGATTCAAAGTTTTCAGATGGCCTAAAATAGTCCACGGGACACTCTACCCCTGAGGAGACACTCACACATTTATCAGACCTGGGTCAAATAGGCTACATAATGTTAAATACATTTGACAGTGCTTGATTGAACTTGGAGTTTGCACTTCTGGGACTATTCTATTGGTTCTGTTGTATCAGGCAGACTAACTTGACATTCCCTGCACGTTTTGTTTTTAACCCAGAACTAAATTTGATCTGTGCAAAAAAATTATAATATGAGCAAAAATAATTAAACTAAACTTAGTGCTCGATTCAATCTATTTCACGGAAGTTCAGTGCTGGAGCGCAATAGACATTGAACGGTAATGTTCCCTCGGAGACTCCATTCCAGGTAAACGCTGCATATATCACTTAATTCGGAAACTACATTTACATTTCATGTGCGCTACAGCGCTGAACTTAGGCGATACGGATTGAACGGAGCCCTAAACTAAAATCAAGTGTAGTTGAGTATCTGATACCGCATGTATCTGCCTGTTTTACCCACATCACATCACCAGTTTATTGGTCGTGTATACAGATTTACAGATGTTATCGCGGGTGCTTTAAAATGCTTGTGTTTCTAGGTCCAATAGTGCAGTAATACCGAGCACTACAGACCGGTCTGTCACACAGCACTACAGACCGGTCTGTCACACAGCACTACAGACCGGTCTGGCCCACAGCACTACAGACCGGTCTGTCACACAGCACTACATCCCGGTCTGTCTGGTTGTCTGGCCCACAGCACTACAGACCGGTCTGTCACACAGCACTACAGACCGGTCTGTCACACAGCACTACATACCGGTCTGTCTGGTTGTCTGGCCCACAGCACTACAGACCGGTCTGTCACACAGCACTACAGACCTGTCTGTCTGGTTGTCTGGCCCACAGCACTACAGACCGGTCTGTCTGGTTGTCTGACTGACTGCAAACACCTATTTTATATCTTAGACATTTTTTTGCATCTGATGTGATAATCTAATGTTTATAAATTATTCTATTCGGGTTTTGGAAATTAAAGTTTAATTAAAAAATGGGGGGAAACTATTGTTTTAGCTGAATTTAAATAGGCCTATGAAGTAGGCTACAAATACCAGAGCTATTTTGCTAATTGGCTAATGAATATGACCTTACTTGATCTAATTCTTTTATCTTTTTAAATTCTGTATATTTTTTTAGATCTACATATCATCTGATATGTTTACTAGGCGACATTTCTGTAATCCCACTAATTGGTTTACCTTGTTTACGCTTTCTCCCTGTAAATAAACGAACATTCTCCAGAATGACATGTCTCATGGTATTTGTTTTGTAGAAGGAATATACATAGATGTTATAGATGAAAATGTGTTCATCAGACAATGAACGGTAGCATATTAAAGTCATTGGAGGAAGTGGGCGCGTTTTTTTTGGTTGAGCCGCAGACTTGGCGGAATTCCAAATATTCGCCTGTTTTTTTTCTGAAACTACATGAACAAACCGCCCACATAGGCACAGTCCAGTAGGCTGGTACTTTACCCTGGGTCAGATTCAAACACCAACTTCTGGAAAAGGTATGAAACTATTTGCTCAACTCAAAATAAACTTTGCTAACGCCATCAGCGGGTATTATTGTA
The DNA here is from genome assembly GCF_965601325.2 of Salmo salar. Lineage (NCBI taxonomy): Eukaryota > Metazoa > Chordata > Actinopteri > Salmoniformes > Salmonidae > Salmo > Salmo salar. The sequence goes on from NC_138297.1 coordinate 71,926,912, forward strand.
GCGCATGTGTTTCCAAATGTAGCCTGTACAATAGTTACATTTGTATCGTTCTCTGAAGAAAAAAAGGAGGCTATTTTGCGTAATGTGAGTAGACTATGTAAATGCGCTAACGCTAACGCGCTAACAGTTTATAACATGTGTATGGGAGACATTGTGTAACAATACAATGCATACATTTAATTTATCATAGTATACACGGGGAAAGTACTACCTTTCTTTTGGGTAAATTGTATCTGTGTGTAAGCTACCCCAGAAACAGTAAACATGTCACACATTACAACGATTAGAAACATAAGTGTTGGGTTTTGCCATTGAACACTGCTCTCCAAAACTCTGCAATAGCACCCTAATAAAAAGAACAAACAAGAGTTGTCGTAAATCAATAAATATCTACATGCATAAGGTTTATTAACGTGTTATTACCATTAGATCAATGATCAATTACGTGTTTTATTTTATTTAATGAAACATTTTTTTTTCAAGTTGAAATGTAAAACCCCTTTTTCAAATCCACCTGAAGTTCAATCAAACCTAAACCGGTGTCATCGCTGAGTTTACGTTGTCTGTTCTGTTGTCTAGCGGGACTCAACCGAACAGACATGGCAGAACTAACTCATATGATCGACAGCGAGGTGTTCCTGGCCTTCTCTACCTACGCCACTATCGTCGTCCTCAAGATGATGCTAATGTCTCCTATGACTGGATACTTCAGACTCACCAGAAAGGTACACAAACCTAGAGTTTGGAACACGCAAATACACAGAAAACAACCTTAAACTTGTTTTCTCTTCATTTTACTGCAGGGGGCTAAATCAGGGTCACACAGAGTGATTCTGGGTAGTCTGAAACAAATCGACTTTGAAACTAAAGTATCCACCTCACACAGATGGTTATGGGTTTAAAGAAGAAGTCACCTGTATCATGTCAGATATAGAGTTGAAATGTATTACATTTTGAGTTTGCATCCCAATATTACACTTAATGTACATCACAGAAGATTAAAATATAAATAAACACAGGATTTTTGTCTGTTTAAAAAATATATATATCTTTATGAATGATGAAATTATGAAAAATATGAATAACATTCCACCCATGAGGTGGAAGAGGGTGATTTTGGTCATTGACTGCAGGAAAGTTCTACTAACAAAACACTTCAAAAATGGTTGTAATTTTTTTTTTAAACATAATTCCAAGTGAATTTAAATGTGATTTCCTGAATGGAACAGAACAGTGGTAAGAAGTGTGTTGAATCCAGGCTGTATCACATCCGGTCGTGATCGGGAGACCCATAGGGGCGGCACACAATTGGCCCCAGCGTCGTCCGGGTTTTGCCGGGGTAGGCCGTCATTGTAAATAAGAATGCGTTCTTAACTGACTTGCCCTAGGTAAATTAAGGATAAATAAATAAATGAAATAAAAATAATGAACGAGCCTTGATCCTCCCTGGTCTGACAGAGCTGAGGTTGAAATTGAACAAGGAAAAAACATGTCCCTTCTTGCTTCCACCTCCCTCCAGGCATTTGCTAACCAGGAGGACACCAGTCTGGTCTCCTCTACAGAGGACAAGAAGAAGATGGTCAGGGTGGATCCTGATGTGGAGAGAGTACGAAGGTATCCCCGTAGAAATATCATGGAAACATATCTCTAAGGTTCACGCTGACGTACAGCTGCTGTAACTATGACTGGAAAGAGCTGGTAGAAATCCTGCTTTTAATGGAATTAATTTAGACATTTTACTTTTCCAAATATTTTGATATACTGATCTGAACTCTCTCTCATATTCCCCAGATAATCTGAACTCTCTCTCATTCCCCAGATAATCTGAACTCTCTCTCTCATTCCCCAGATAATCTGAACTCTCTCTCATTCCCCAGATAATCTGAACTCTCTCTCATTCCCCAGATGCCACCAGAACGACCTGGAGAACATCATTCCGTTCGTAGTGATTGGTCTGCTGTATACCCTGACGGGGCCAGACCTCTCCACTGCTCTGCTCCACTTCCGGGTGTTTGTTGGTTCCAGGCTCTTCCACACGGTGGCCTACGTCCTCCCCCTGCGCCAGCCCAGCAGAGCTGTGGCCTTCCTCATCGGACTGGTCACCACCAGCTCTATGGCCTATAGGGTCCTGATTATAGCACTTTATCTGTAGAGGCCTGAGGACACACACACACACACACACACACACACACACACACACACACACACACACACACACACACACACACACACACACACACACACACACACACACACACACACACACACACACACCACTACAAGGGCCCTGTCTTTGAGGGTCTCCATTGAATGTGCTTGAGGATACATCTACGTTTATCATTAGAAAGTATGATGGACACCAAAGCTGTTCCTTCTGTGTCTCTGATAGGATTATAACAGGATGTTACTGCAGTACATATCAGAATGTTCCTTCTGTGTCTCTGATAGGATTATAACAGGATGTTACTGCAGTACATATCAGAATGTTCCTTCTGTGTCTCTGATAGGATTATAACAGGATGTTACTGCAGTACATATCAGAATGTTCCTTCTGTGTCTCTGATAGGATTATAACAGGATGTTACTGCAGTACATATCAGAATGTTCCTTCTGTGTCTCTGATAGGATTATAACAGGATGTTACTGCAGTACATATCAGAATGTTCCTTCTGTGTCTCTGATAGGATTATAACAGGATGTTACTGCAGTACATATCAGAATGTTCCTTCTGTGTCTCTGATAGGATTATAACAGGATGTTACTGCAGTACATATCAGAATGTTCCTTCTGTGTCTCTGATAGGATTATAACAGGATGTTACTGCAGTACATATCAGAATGTTCCTTCTGTGTCTCTGATAGGATTATAACAGGATGTTACTGCAGTACATATCAGAATGTTCCTTCTGTGTGTCTGATAGGATTATAACAGGATGTTACTGCAGTACATATCAGAATGTTCCTTCTGTGTCTCTGATAGGATTATAACAGGATGTTACTGCAGTACATATCAGAATGTTCCTTCTGTGTCTCTGATAGGATTATAACAGGATGTTACTGCAGTACATATCAGAATGTTCCTTCTGTGTCTCTGATAGGATTATAACAGGATGTTACTGCAGTACATATCAGAATGTTCCTTCTGTGTCTCTGATAGGATTATAACAGGATGTTACTGCAGTACATATCAGAATGTTCCTTCTGTGTCTCTGATAGGATTATAACAGGATGTTACTGCAGTACATATCAGAATGTTCCTTCTGTGTCTCTGATAGGATTATAACAGGATGTTACTGCAGTACATATCAGAATGTTCCTTCTGTGTCTCTGATAGGATTATAACAGGATGTTACTGCAGTACATATCAGAATGTTCCTTCTGTGTCTCTGATAGGATTATAACAGGATGTTACTGCAGTACATATCAGAATGTTCCTTCTGTGTGTCTGATAGGATTATAACAGGATGTTACTGCAGTACATATCAGAATGTTCCTTCTGTGTCTCTGATAGGATTATAACAGGATGTTACTGCAGTACATATCAGAATGTTCCTTCTGTGTCTCTGATAGGATTATAACAGGATGTTACTGCAGTACATATCAGAATGTTCCTTCTGTGTCTCTGATAGGATTATAACAGGATGTTACTGCAGTACATATCAGAATGTTCCTTCTGTGTCTCTGATAGGATTATAACAGGATGTTACTGCAGTACATATCAGAATGTTCCTTCTGTGTCTCTGATAGGATTATAACAGGATGTTACTGCAGTACATATCAGAATGTTCCTTCTGTGTCTCTGATAGGATTATAACAGGATGTTACTGCAGTACATATCAGAATGTTCCTTCTGTGTCTCTGATAGGATTATAACAGGATGTTACTGCAGTACATATCAGAATGTTCCTTCTGTGTCTCTGATAGGATTATAACAGGATGTTACTGCAGTACATATCAGAATGTTCCTTCTGTGTCTCTGACAGGATTATAACAGGATGTTACTGCAGTACATATCAGAATGTTCCTTCTGTGTCTCTGATAGGATTATAACAGGATGTTACTGCAGTACATATCAGAATGTTCCTTCTGTGTCTCTGATAGGATTATAACAGGATGTTACTGCAGTACATATCAGAATGTTCCTTCTGTGTCTCTGATAGGATTATAACAGGATGTTACTGCAGTACAACAGTACCTTATTTTCCACTAGAAATTGGAGGCCACTCAGGGACAATCTAACGTTGATGAATAGTGCCGAGCCCTCTAAGAGTAAAACCCAGATTCCAGCCTGTGTTGAGTCTCATTCTCTATTAGAAGCAACAGGGGTGTTGAGGTCAGTCAGTTCAGAAAATTGTTTTGAAATTCAGGAGTTTAATTTGGTTCTTTAATGTCTATGTGGGATTTTTCAATACCTTTAGTTGGTTCCTTCTAGTCATTTTATGAATCAACTGAACTTGAAGCAGAATTGACCCAACAACCTGTTGCGTCCAAAATGGCACCTTATTCAAAAAAGTTGTGGATTTATAGTCCCATAGGGCTCTGGTTAAAAGTAGTGCCCTATATAAGGAATAGGGTTCCATTTGGGACTCATACCCTGATTACATGCCAGTATCTGAATGTAATAGTTTGTGAGATAAGTGTTTGTACTGCCAATTGTTAAATCTATAAAATATAGATTTATGAGAAATAAGGAATGAATTTCCAGAGGCCTCTAGTTAAAGGAAACTGGGTTGGTAGCGACGTAGAGAACTGAGCCATCTAGTCTGAACGAAGACTACCTGTATAATTATTCTAGTGGGATTTAGTTAGGATTTTATTGATATGTACAATTGATTTCTACATTAAAACGCCTTGTCTTTTTAACTAACAGTTCTCTGTGTTTGGTGAATGGTTCCTTCCTTCCTAGATATTCAACTTCTGAATCTCCTGTAAAATATCTATCGTTTGTGCCTGGTGAAGGAATATTTTAGCCTGGAATCCACACTGAAACCACACTCCATTGGACTTTTATTTCGTTTCAGTAGTGAAAGGAACGTGCATTGAAAGTGGATTCCAGGCTGCTAACGCTCCACACCCCAGCAGGTCTCATTCATCCCACTAGAGGACGTCCTTTTAACAGTCAACCCAGGTTGTCTTCATTACCAGTCATTTATAGACCAGATGTAGCTCATAAAAGGGGCTCTATCAGCCCCTCCTCCTCCCAGCATCTCCTCCTCTCAGCATCTCCTCCTCTCAGCATCTCCTCCTCTCAGCATCTCCTCCTCTCAGCCCCTCCTCCTCTCAGCCCCTCCTCCTCTCCTCCTCTCAGCCCCTCCTCCTCTCCTCCTCTCAGCCCCTCCTCCTCTCCTCCTCTCAGCATCTCCTCCTCTCCTCCTCTCAGCCCCTCCTCCTCTCAGCCCTCCTCCTCTCCTCCTCCCAGCATCTCCTCCTCTCAGCCCCTCCTCCTCTCAGCCCCTCCTCCTCTCCTCCTCTCAGCATCTCCTCCTCTCAGCATCTCCTCCTCTCAGCATCTCCTCCTCTCAGCCTCTCCTCCTCTCAGCCTCTCCTCATCTCCTCCTCCCAGCATCTCCTCCTCCCAGCCCCTCCTCCTCTCAGCATCTCCTCCTCTCAGCCCCTCCTCCTCTCAGCATCTCCTCCTCCCAGCATCTCCTCCTCTCAGCCCCTCCTCCTCTCAGCCCCTCCTCCTCCCAGCATCTCCTCCTCTCAGCCCCTCCTCCTCTCAGCATCTCCTCCTCTCAGCCCCTCCTCCTCTCAGCATCTCCTCCTCTCCTCCTCCCAGCCTCTCATCCTCTCAGTCTCTCCTCCTCTCAGCCCCTCCTCCTCTCCTCCTCTCAGCATCTCCTCCTCTCCTCCTCTCAGCATCTCCTCCTCTCAGCATCTCCTCCTCTCAGCATCTCCTCCTCTCAGCCTCTCCTCCTCTCATCATCTCCTCCTTTCAGCTTCTCCTTCTTCCTCCTCTCAGCCCCTCCTCATCTCCTCCTCAGCATCTCCTCCTCAGCCTCTCCTCATCTCCTCTCAGCCTCTCCTCCTCTCAGCATCTCCTCCTCTCAGCATCTCCTCCTCTCAGCCTCTCCTCCTCTCATCATCTCCTCCTCATCTCCTCATCTCAGCCTCTCCTTCTTCCTCCTCCTCTCATCATCTCCCCCTCTCATCATCTCCTCATCTCAGCCTCTCCTCCTCTCAGCCTCTCCTTCTTCCTCCTCCTCTCAGTCTCTCCTCATCTCAGCCTCTCCTTCTTCCTCCTCCTCTCAGCCACTCCTCTCAGTCTCTGAGCCTCCACACAGAAATCAACTTCATTATCTTTGTTCCAAAACATTGTCTACCTCCAAAATGGCACCCTATTCCCTATATAGTGCACTGATTTTGACCACGGCCCCTAGGGTCTATTTCAGACAGGCCCTTTCTCCTGTCTCTGTTACAGGCCCTTTCTCCTGTCTCTGTTACAGGCCCTTTCTCCTGTCTCTGTTACAGGCCCTTTCTCCTGTCTCTGTTACAGGCCCTTTCTCCTGTCTCTGTTACAGGCCCTTTCTCCTGTCTCTGTTACAGGCCCTTTCTCCTGTCTCTGTTACAGGCCCTTTCTCCTGTCTCTGTTACAGGCCCTTTCTCCTGTCTCTGTTACAGGCCCTTTCTCCTGTCTCTGTTACAGGCCCTTTCTCCTGTCTCTGTTACAGGCCCTTTCTCCTGTCTCTGTTACAGGCCCTTTCTCCTGTCTCTGTTACAGGCCCTTTCTCCTGTCTCTGTTACAGGCCCTTTCTCCTGTCTCTGTTACAGGCCCTTTCTCCTGTCTCTGTTACAGGCCCTTTCTCCTGTCTCTGTTACAGGCCCTTTCTCCTGTCTCTGTTACAGGCCCTTTCTTCTGTCTCTGTTACAGGCCCTTTCTCCTGTCTCTGTTACAGGCCCTTTCTCCCGTCTCTGTTACAGGCCCTTTCTCCCGTCTCTGTTACAGGCCCTTTCTCCCGTCTCTGTTACAGGCCCTTTCTCCCGTCTCTGTTACAGGCCCTTTCTCCTGTCTCTGTTACAGGCCCTTTCTCCTGTCTCTGTTACAGGCCCTTTCTCCTGTCTCTGTTACAGGCCCTTTCTCCTGTCTCTGTTACAGGCCCTTTCTCCTGTCTCTGTTACAGGCCCTTTCTCCTGTCTCTGTTACAGGCCCTTTCTCCTGTCTCTGTTACAGGCCCTTTCTCCTGTCTCTGTTACAGGCCCTTTCTCCTGTCTCTGTTACAGGCCCTTTCTCCTGTCTCTGTTACAGGCCCTTTCTCCTGTCTCTGTTACAGGCCCTTTCTCCTGTCTCTGTTACAGGCCCTTTCTCCACAGTAATATAATGGAAAGGTATTATACCACAGTAATATAATGGAAAGGTATTATACCACAGTAATATAATGGAAAGGTATTCTACCACAGTAATATAATGGAAAGGTATTCTACCACAGTAATATAATGGAAAGGTATTCTACCACAGTAATATAATGGAAAGGTATTCTACCACAGTAATATAATGGAAAGGTATTATACCACAGTAATATAATGGAAAGGTATTCTACCACAGTAATATAATGGAAAGGTATTATACCACAGTAATATAATGGAAAGGTATTCTACCACAGTAATATAATGGAAAGGTATTCTACCACAGTAATATAATGGAAAGGTATTCTACCACAGTAATATAATGGAAAGGTATTCTACCACAGTAATATAATGGAAAGGTATTCTACCACAGTAATATAATGGAAAGGTATTATACCACAGTAATATAATGGAAAGGTATTCTACCACAGTAATATAATGGAAAGGTATTCTACCACAGTAATATAATGGAAAGGTATTCTACCACAGTAATATAATGGAAAGGTATTATACCACAGTAATATAATGGAAAGGTATTCTACCACAGTAATATAATGGAAAGGTATTCTACCACAGTAATATAATGGAAAGGTATTCTACCACAGTAATATAATGGAAAGGTATTCTACCACAGTAATATAATGGAAAGGTATTCTACCACAGTAATATAATGGAAAGGTATTCTACCACAGTAATATAATGGAAAGGTATTATACCACAGTAATATAATGGAAAGGTATTCTACCACAGTAATATAATGGAAAGGTATTCTACCACAGTAATATAATGGAAAGGTATTCTACCACAGTAATATAATGGAAAGGTATTCTACCACAGTAATATAATGGAAAGGTATTCTACCACAGTAATATAATGGAAAGGTATTCTACCACAGTAATATAATGGAAAGGTATTCTACCACAGTAATATAATGGAAAGGTATTCTACCACAGTAATATAATGGAAAGGTATTCTACCACAGTAATATAATGGAAAGGTATTCTACCACAGTAATATAATGGAAAGGTATTCTACCACAGTAATATAATGGAAAGGTATTCTACCACAGTAATATAATGGAAAGGTATTCTACCACAGTAATATAATGGAAAGGTATTCTACCACAGTAATATAATGGAAATGTATTATACCACAGTAATATAATGGAAAGGTATTCTACCACAGTAATATAATGGAAAGGTATTCTACCACAGTAATATAATGGAAAGGTATTCTACCACAGTAATATAATGGAAAGGTATTATACCACAGTAATATAATGGAAAGGTATTCTACCACAGTAATATAATGGAAAGGTATTCTACCACAGTAATATAATGGAAAGGTATTCTACCACAGTAATATAATGGAAAGGTATTCTACCACAGTAATATAATGGAAAGGTATTCTACCACAGTAATATAATGGAAAGGTATTCTACCACAGTAATATAATGGAAAGGTATTCTACCACAGTAATATAATGGAAAGGTATTCTACCACAGTAATATAATGGAAAGGTATTCTACCACAGTAATATAATGGAAAGGTATTCTACCACAGTAATATAATGGAAAGGTATTCTACCACAGTAATATAATGGAAAGGTATTATACCACAGTAATATAATGGAAAGGTATTCTACCACAGTAATATAATGGAAAGGTATTCTACCACAGTAATATAATGGAAAGGTATTATACCACAGTAATATAATGGAAAGGTATTCTACCACAGTAATATAATGGAAATGAGGACTAATCAACATCCACGGCACCCTGTGGGTTATCTGCCTTGTTCAGGGGCAGAACGACATAATTTTTTTTTTATCTTGTCAGCTCGGGGATTTGATCCAACAAACCTTTCGGGTTACTGGGCCAACTCTCTAACCGCTAGGCTACCTGCTGGTTACTGGCCCAACTCTCTAACCGCTAGGCTACCTGCTGGTTACTGGCCCAACTCTCTAACCGCTAGGCTACCTGCTGGTTACTGGCCCAACTCTCTAACCGCTAGGCTACCTGCTAATACGATTACCACCTGGTAGAACAATCCATAAACTTACATTAGATACTTTTTACTGATGCTGTTAGAAGAAATGACCATGTTTATTATTCAAGATGAAAGAATCTAAACTTTATTGACATACCAACTGAAGTTGCTGTTGTTTGATGTAGTACAGGTCATTAAAAACTGGGTCAGAAATACACAAATAGTATTCTGAAGATGTAGTACAGCTCATTAAAAACTGGGTCAGAAATACACAAATAGTACTCTGAAGATGTAGTACAGGTCATTAAAACTGGGTCAGAAATACACAAATAGTACTCTGAAGATGTACTACAGATCATTAAAAACCGGGTCAGAAATACACAAATAGTATTCTGAAGATATAGTACAGGTCATTAAAAACTGGGTCAGAAATACACAAATAGTATTCTGAAGATGTAGTACAGGTCATTAAAAACCGGGTCAGAAATACACAAATAGTATTCTGAAGATGTAGTACAGGTCATTAAAAACCGGGTCAGAAATACACAAATAGTAGTCTGAAGATGTAGTACAGGTCATTAAAAACCGGGTCAGAAATACACAAATAGTATTCTGAAGATGTAGTACAGGTCATTAAAAACCGGGTCAGAAATACACAAATAGTATTCTGAAGATGTAGTACAGGTCATTAAAAACCGGGTCAGAAATACACAAATAGTATTCTGAAGATGTAGTAAAGGTCATTAGAAACCGGGTCAGAAATACACAAATAGTATTTTGAAGACACACTCTAATGTTATTTCCACATCAACAGTAAACCAATGACCATATGAAAGGACCAGTTTAGTTTAGAACAATCACCTATCGACCAGCGATGTTAATATGAAGGTGACTGACATTAATGTAAACTACCTCCACATCTCCTCCAGAACCACTGACACCCCATGGCTGGACCTGCACACACACACACACACACACACACACACACACACACACACACACACACACACACACACACACACACACACACACACACACACACACACACACACACACACACACACACACACACACACACACACACACACACACACACATACACACACTGTGGTGCATGGTGTATTGCATTTGTTCTTTGTATAAGTAGAAGGGTTTTATAGAAGCTCATCTGTTTAGGGCCTTTGCTCTTCCAGGGTCCTCATCCCTCAGTTAAGCCAAGCATTTTACAGCAGGACAGGGGAGGAAGAGAGGGGAGGAGGAGAGGGGCAGAGGAGGGGAGGAGGAGAGGGGACAGGAGGAGGAGAAGGGATGAGAGGAGAGGAGAAGGAGAGGGGGAGAGGAGTAGGAGAGGGGAGTAGGGGAGGAGAGGGGAGAGGAGGGGATGGGATGAGAGGAGAGGAGAGGGGTCAGGAGGAGGAGAGGGGAGTGGGGGAGGAGAGGAGAGTAGAGGGGAGGAGAGTAGAGGGGAGGAGAGTAGAGGGGAGGAGAGGGGAGGAGAGGAGAGGAGATGAGAGGAGAGGAGAGAGGAGAGGAGAGGGCAGGGGAGGAGAGGAGGGGAGAGGGCAGGGGAAGAGAGGAGGGGAAAGGAGAGGAGGAGAGAGGAGAGGGCAGGGGAGGAGGGGAGAGGAGAGGAGAGGGGAGTAGGGGAGGAAAATGAAAGTTATACTAAATCCTGGTTTATAACTCTGTTATTCTGCAATAGAGTGAGGTCAGACCCTTTGTCCATCTCGATTTCTACCTTTTGTTCTTGTCAGTATGTATGTTCAGTCTGGACTCTATTGTAACAACCCTAACGCAGTGGGCGGTAGCGCCATAGGTTCGTGTGTGCGTCAGAAATATGTTTGCTATTTTCACAAGCACAATTATCGGCGCAGTCGCTGGCGTTGGAGCAAAAGGGCTGTGTTTTGATGAATGAACAAGTTATGGGTGTGTCGAGGCTTGGCCCCTTACTGGCCAATCAGAACGTGCTCCATGGATAAATATGTGGTTGCTTTAAGTTGTGTATTTACGGTCTTTAGTGTCATCAAGTACAAGTCCAACGTTAGTCCGTTATAGTTTGTAAAACAGTTTACAGAAACAAAGTAACAAAATGTAGACCTATCCCATCTTTTCTAAATATGTTATCTTGAACCTGTTTGCAGTCCACATTGTTCTAATTAACTGCATGACTGAACATGTTGAAATATAAACATATCATTCTCACTGATATAGACCTGTTGTAAATTACATTATGGCTGAACATGGTGAAATATAAACATATCATTCTCACTGATATAGACCTGTTGTAAATTACATTATGGCTGAACCTGTTGAAATATAAACATATCATTCTCACTGATATAGACCTGTTGTAAATTACATTATGACTGAACCTGTTGAAATATAAACATATCATTCTCACTGATATAGACCTGTTGTAAATTACATTATGGCTGAACATGTTGAAATATAAACATATCCTTCTCACTGATATAGACCTGTTGTAAATTACATTATGGCTGAACATGTTGAAATATAAACATATCCTTCTCACTGATATAGACCTGTTGTAAATTACATTATGGCTGAACATGTTGAAATATAAACATATCCTTCTCACTGATATAGACCTGTTGTAAATTACATTATGGCTGAACATGGTGAAATATAAACATATCCTTCTCACTGATATAGACCTGTTGTAAATTACATTATGGCTGAACATGTTGAAATATAAACATATCATTCTCACTGATATAGACCTGTTGTAAATTACATTATGGCTGAACATGTTGAAATATAAACATATCATTCTCACTGATATAGACCTGTTGTAAATTACATTATGACTGAACCTGTTGAAATATAAACATATCCTTCTCACTGATATAGACCTGTTGTAAATTACATTATGGCTGAACATGGACACGCCAAATGTTGTCAATAAGCAAGATTAAATTCACAAAAAAAAAGAGATTGAATAATTGGAATTAAATTCAAAACAAAACGAAACAACAACTTGTTGTAAATAGGCTGAATACACTTACAGCCACCGTAATTGTTTCCTGTTGGCATATAATATTACAACAGACAGACTATGGAGGGTTTTACACACGTCTAACGTTTTCACAGTCGCCAGACAAAGATCCAATATAAAGGACAAAGATCCAATATAAAGGACAAAGATCCAATATAAAGGACAAAGATCCAATGTAAAGGACAACGATCCAATATAAAGGACAAAGATCCAATATAAAGGACAACGATCCCATATAAAGGACAAAGATCCAATATAAAACACAAAGATCCAATATAAAGGACAAAGATCCAATATAAAGGACAACGATCCAATATAAAGGACAAAGATCCAATATAAAACACAAAGATCCAATATAAAGGACAAAGATCCAATATAAAGGACAAAGATCCAATATAAAGGACAAAGATCCAATATAAAGGACAAAGATCCAATATAAAGGACAAAGATCCAATATAAAGGACAAAGATCCAATTTAAAAGACAAAGATCCAATATAAAGGAGAAAGATCCAATATAAAGGACAAAGATCCAATATAAAGGACAAAGATCCAATATAAAGGACAAAGATCCAATGTAAAGGACAAAGATCCAATATAAAGAGAAAGAGAGAATGGTCCTCTTACTCACCTTAATAATGCTCCCTAATAAAATGTTTTATAGATGTATTGGAAGCATCTTACAGATCTCTGTCACACCGTGATCTGTTTCACCTGTCTTTCACCCCCCCCCCCGAGTGTCGCCCATCTTCCCCATTATCCCCGGTGCATTTATACCTGTGTTCTCTGTTTGTCTGTTTGCCAGTTCGTCTTGTCTCGTCAAGCGTACCAGCGTGTTTTGCCGTACTCCTGTTTCTTGTTAGTTCATGTTTTCTAGTCCTCCTTCCATTCTGCCTGCCCTGACCCTGAGCCTGTCTGCCGTTCTGTACCTTACGGACTCTGCCCTGGATCACTGACCTCTGCCTGTCCTTGACCTGTCGTTTGCCTGTGCTCTGTTTCATAAACAAACATGAGTTATTTCGAACTGTCTGCATCTCGGTCTTATCCTGAGGTCTGATAGATCTCATTCACAATTCTTCAGAATCTGCATTGCATTGCGCACCATGGACATTCTCACCATAAAACCAGGACAGTGAATCATTCTAATAACTTTGGTTTTAATCAAATTAAAGCAATCAGTTTTTTTTCTTCCAGCAACAATAAATACATGTAAAATTTAATGACGTCATAAAATCGGCAGGATATAAAAAAACCGAGGTATTGTTGTTGAACCAGCCTTCATTATAGTAGGCTATAGGGCAGCCATACGGAGGGCAGGAAAACAACAACAAGGTTTATCTGGTATTCACCGAGCTTCTCGTCTCTTGTTTCATGATGGGTATTGGACTCATAACAGCCTACATCACGGAGGGGGTTTTACGCACATCTCACAAGCCAAACAGTTTATCAACGGTCTTGACCAGCCTACTTGATTACATTGGGGCGGTACAAAAAGAAAAACAAGCTTTATTGAGAGGCTATGCTTGGTTTGTAATGAAATAAAATGAAATGAAGGGGGAAAAAACATTGCTGTTTTATGTTTCTAAATACAAAGCGTACAGGCACCAAAAGCACATGTTGTTCCATGTTCATATGGGGAGGGTGTGTCACAGCTGGATAGGCTGTGTTTCCCCACATAAAAATCCATACCCTAACCAACTGCGTTACAGCTAAAACCAGCGTTTGGTTCGTCTTAAATATCCCCATCAGCACTGCCTTGAAATCAGCACTTCGGACCATGTTTTTAAGGACTCTTCTAGAATATTTCCACCCGACCATCTGAGCGCAAGCGAGCTGATATAAGACAGGTAAACAGCCCAACCTGCCGTTATGGCTGGTGAAGACAGGTAAACAGCCCAACCTGCTGTTATGGCTGGTGAAGACAGGTAAACAGCCCAACCTGCCGTTATGGCTGATATAAGACAGGTAAACAGCCCAACCTGCCGTTATGGCTGGTGAAGACAGGTAAACAGCCCAACCTGCCGTTATGGCTGGTGAAGACAGGTAAACAGCCCAACCTGCCGTTATGGCTGGTGAAGACAGGTAAACAGCCCAACCTGCCGTTATGGCTGATATAAGACAGGTAAACAGCCCAACCTGCCGTTATGGCTGGTGAAGACAGGTAAACAGCCCAACCTGCCGTTATGGCTGATATAAGACAGGTAAACAGCCCAACCTGTCGTTATGGATGATATAAGACAGGTAAACAGTCCAACCTGCTGTTATGGCTGATATAAGACAGGTAAACAGCCCAACCTGCCGTTATGGCTGATATAAGACAGGTAAACAGCCCAACCTGCTGTTATGGCTGGTGAAGACAGGTAAACAGCCCAACCTGCCGTTATGGCTGGTGAAGACAGATAAACAGCCCAACCTGCCGTTATGGCTGATATAAGACAGGTAAACAGCCCAACCTGCCGTTATGGCTGATATAAGACAGGTAAACAGCCCAACCTGCCGTTATGGCTGGTGAAGACAGATAAACAGTCCAACCTGCCGTTATGGCTGATATAAGACAGGTAAACAGTCCAACCTGCTGTTATGGCTGGTGAAGACAGGTAAACAGCCCAACCTGCCGTTATGGCTGGTGAAGACAGGTAAACAGCCCAACCTGCCGTTATGGCTGGTGAAGACAGGTAAACAGCCCAACCTGCCGTTATGGCTGGTGAAGACAGGTAAACAGCCCAACCTGCCGTTATGGCTGATATAAGACAGGTAAACAGCCCAACCTGGCGTTATGGCTGGTGAAGACAGGTAAACAGCCCAACCTGCCGTTATGGCTGGTGAAGACAGGTAAACAGCCCAACCTGCCGTTATGGCTGATATAAGACAGGTAAACAGCCCAACCTGCTGTTATGGCTGGTGAAGACAGGTAAACAGCCCACCTGCCGTTATGGCTGGTGAAGACAGGTAAACAGCCCAACCTGCCGTTATGGCTGGTGAAGACAGGTAAACAGCCCAACCTGCCGTTATGGCTGATATAAGACAGGTAAACAGCCCAACCTGCCGTTATGGCTGATATAAGACAGGTAAACAGCCCAACCTGCCGTTATGGCTGGTGAAGACAGGTAAACAGTCCAACCTGCTGTTATGGCTGGTGAAGACAGGTAAACAGCCCAACCTGCCGTTATGGCTGATATAAGACAGGTAAACAGCCCAACCTGCCGTTATGGCTGATATAAGACAGGTAAACAGCCCAACCTGC
>NC_138297.1:71947500-71982500 GCF_965601325.2 Salmo salar
GTTGAAGTTGCTGGTGTCTTTTCTTTGGAGACAAAATAACTGAGAAAATGAATTTTCTGTGTGTGTGAGAGAGTGAAAGAGTATCTGATCTGAAGAATTACTATATCATATATGTTACCTGTGGATTAGATAGCTGCATGTCTAGTCAATACAACCCTGGTGTCTAGTCAACACAACCCTGGTGTCTGGTCAATACAACCCTGGTGTCAGATCAATACAACCCTGGTGTCTAGTCAAAACAACCCTGGTGTCTGGTCAATACAACCCTGGTGTCTGGTCAATACAACCCTGGTGTCTAGTCAATACAACCCTGGTGTCTAGTCAATACAACCCTGGTGTCTAGTCACCACAACCCTGGTGTCTAGTCAATACAACCCTGGTGTCTAGTCACCACAACCCTGGTGTCTAGTCATTACAACCCTGGTGTCTAGTCAATACAACCCTGGTGTCTGGTCAATACAACCCTGGTGTCTAGTCAACCCTGGTGTCTAGTTAATACAACCCTGGTGTCTAGTCAATACAACCCTGGTGTCTAGTCAATACAACCCTGGTGTCTGGTCAATACAACCCTGGTGTCTGGTCAATACAACCCTGGTGTCTAGTCAATACAACCCTGGTGTCTAGTCAACCCTGGTGTCTAGTTAATACAACCCTGGTGTCTAGTCAATACAACCCTGGTGTCTAGTCAATACAACCCTGGTGTCTGGTCAATACAACCCTGGTGTCTAGTCAATACAACCCTGGTGTCTAGTCAATACAACCCTGGTGTCTAGTCAACCCTGGTGTCTAGTCAATACAACCCTGGTGTCTAGTCAATACAACCCTGGTGTCTAGTCAATACAACCCTGGTGTCTGGTCAATACAACCCTGGTGTCTAGTCAACCCTGGTGTCTAGTCACTACAACCCTGGTGTCTAGTCACTACAACCCTGGTGTCTAGTCAATACAACCCTGGTGTCTGGTCAATACAACCCTGGTGTCTAGTCAATACAACCCTGGTGTCTAGTCAATACAACCCTGGTGTCTAGTCACTACAACCCTGGTGTCTGGTCAATACAACCCTGGTGTCTAGTCATTACAACCCTGGTGTCTAGTCAATACAACCCTGGTGTCTAGTCACTACAACCCTGGTGACTAGTCAATACAACCCTGGTGTCTAGTCAACCCTGGTGTCTGGTCAATACAACCCTGGTGTCTAGCCAACCCTGGTGTCTAGTCAATACAACCCTGGTGTCTAGTCAATACAACCCTGGTGTCTAGTCAATACAACCCTGGTGTCTAGTCAATACAACCCTGGTATCTAGTCAACCCTGGTGTCTGGTCAATACAACCTTGGTGTCTAGCCAACCCTGGTGTCTAGTCAATACAACCCTGGTGTCTGGTCAATACAACCCTGGTGTCTAGTCAATACAACCCTGGTGTCTAGTTAATACAACCCTGGTGTCTAGTCAATACAACCCTGGTGTCTAGTCAATACAACCCTGATGTCTAGTCAATACAACCCTGGTGTCTAGTCAATACAACCCTGGTGTCTAGTCATTACAACCCTGGTGTCTAGTTAATACAACCCTGGTGTCTAGTCAACCCTGGTGTCTGGTCAATACAACCCTGGTGTCTAGTCAATACAACCCTGGTGTCTAGTCATTACAACCCTGGTGTCTTGTCAATACAACCCTGGTGTCTAGTCAACCCTGGTGTCTAGTCAATACAACCCTGGTGTCTAGTCAATACAACCCTGGTTTCTGGTCAATACAGCCCTGGTGTCTGGTCAACCCTGGTGTCTAGTCAATACAACCCTAGTGTCTAGTCAATACAACCCTGGGGTCTAGTCACTACAACCCTGGTGTCTAGTCACTACAACCCTGGTGTCTAGTCAATACAACCCTGGTGTCTAGTCACTACAACCCTGGTGTCTAGTCAATACAACCCTGGTGTCTGGTCAATACAACCCTGGTGTCTAGTCAATCCAACCCGGTGTCTAGTCACTACAACCCTGGTGTCTAGTCAATACAACCCTGGTCTCTAGTCACTACAACCCTGGTGTCTGTTCAGTAACATTAGGACACTACAACCCTGGTGTCTAGTCACTACAACCCTGGTGTCTAGTCAATACAACCCTGGTGTCTGTTCAGTAACATTAGGACAATACAACCCTGGTGTCTAGTCAATACAACCCTGGTGTCTAGTCAATACAACCCTGGTGTCTAGTCAATACAACCCTGGTGTCTAGTCAATACAACCCTGGTGTCTGGTCAATACAACCCTGGTGTCTAGTCAATACAACCCTGGTGTCTAGTCAACCCTGGTGTCTAGTCAACCCTGGTGTCTGGTCAATACAACCCTGGTGTCTAGTCAATACAACCCTGGTGTCTAGTCAATACAACCCTGGTGTCTAGTCAATACAACCCTGGTGTCTAGTCATTACAACCCTGGTGTCTAGTCAATACAACCCTGGTGTCTAGTCAACCCTGGTGTCTGGTCAATACAACCCTGGTGTCTAGCCAACCCTGATGTCTAGTCAATACAACCCTGGTGTCTGGTCAATACAACCCTGGTGTCTAGTCAATACAACCCTGGTGTCTAGTTAATACAACCCTGGTGTCTAGTCAATACAACCCTGGTGTCTAGTCAATACAACCCTGGTGTCTAGTCAATACAACCCTGGTGTCTAGTCAATACAACCCTGGTGTCTAGTCAATAAAACCCTGGTGTCTAGTCATTACAACCCTGGTGTCTAGTTAATACAACCCTGGTGTCTAGTCAACCCTGGTGTCTGGTCAATACAACCCTGGTGTCTAGTCAATACAACCCTGGTGTCTAGTCATTACAACCCTGGTGTCTAGTCAATACAACCCTGGTGTCTAGTCAACCCTGGTGTCTAGTCAATACAACCCTGGTGTCTAGTCAATACAACCCTGGTTTCTGGTCAATACAGCCCTGGTGTCTGGTCAATACAACCCTGGTGTCTAGTCACTACAACCCTGGTGTCTAGTCAATACAACCCTGGTGTCTAGTCAATACAACCCTGGTGTCTGTTCAGTAACATTAGGACAATACAACCCTGGTGTCTAGTCAATACAACCCTGGTGTCTAGTCAATACAACCCTGGTGTCTAGTCAATACAACCCTGGTGTCTGTTCAGTAACATTAGGACAATACAACCCTGGTGTCTAGTCAATACAACCCTGGTGTCTAGTCAATACAACCCTGGTGTCTAGTCAATACAACCCTGGTGTCTAGTCAATACAACCCTGGTGTCTGGTCAATACAACCCTGGTGTCTAGTCAATACAACCCTGGTGTCTAGTCAACCCTGGTGTCTAGTCAACCCTGGTGTCTGGTCAATACAACCCTGGTGTCTAGTCAATACAACCCTGGTGTCTAGTCAATACAACCCTGGTGTCTAGTCAATACAACCCTGGTGTCTAGTCAATACAACCCTGGTGTCTAGTCATTACAACCCTGGTGTCTAGTCAATACAACCCTGGTGTCTAGTCAACCCTGGTGTCTGGTCAATACAACCCTGGTGTCTAGCCAACCCTGATGTCTAGTCAATACAACCCTGGTGTCTGGTCAATACAACCCTGGTGTCTAGTCAATACAACCCTGGTGTCTAGTTAATACAACCCTGGTGTCTAGTCAATACAACCCTGGTGTCTAGTCAATACAACCCTGGTGTCTAGTCAATACAACCCTGGTGTCTAGTCAATACAACCCTGGTGTCTAGTCAATAAAACCCTGGTGTCTAGTCATTACAACCCTGGTGTCTAGTCAATACAACCCTGGTGTCTAGTCAATACAACCCTGGTGTCTAGTCATTACAACCCTGGTGTCTAGTTAATACAACCCTGGTGTCTAGTCAACCCTGGTGTCTGGTCAATACAACCCTGGTGTCTAGTCAATACAACCCTGGTGTCTAGTCATTACAACCCTGGTGTCTAGTCAATACAACCCTGGTGTCTAGTCAACCCTGGTGTCTAGTCAATACAACCCTGGTGTCTAGTCAATACAACCCTGGTTTCTGGTCAATACAGCCCTGGTGTCTGGTCAATACAACCCTGGTGTCTAGTCACTACAACCCTGGTGTCTAGTCAATACAACCCTGGTGTCTAGTCAATACAACCCTGGTGTCTAGTCAATACAACCCTGGTGTCTAGTCACTACAACCCTGGTGTCTAGTCAATACAACCCTGGTGTCTAGTCACTACAACCCTGGTGTCTGTTCAGTAACATTAGGACAATACAACCCTGGTGTCTAGTCACTACAACCCGGTGTCTAGTCAATACAACCCTGGTGTCTAGTCAATACAACCCTGGTGTCTAGTCAATACAACCCTGGTGTCTAGTCAATACAACCCTGGTGTCTAGTCAATACAACCCTGGTGTCTAGTCAATACAACCCTGGTGTCTGGTCAATACAACCCTGGTGTCTAGTCAATACAGCCCTGGTGTCTAGTCAACCCTGGTGTCTAGTCAATACAACCCTGGTGTCTAGTCAATACAACCCTGGTGTCTGGTCAATACAACCCTGGTGTCTGGTCAATACAACCCTGGTGTCTAGTCAATACAACCCTGGTGTCTAGTCAATACAACCCTGATACAGGAGAAAGTCAACAGGGGAGACAACACCACCCAAGGCCCTATTATACTTTAACTGTAACCCCAAACCTCTAACGAACTCCATCGGCCTTGTCTCAGGATGGTAAGTTGGTGGTTGAAGAAATCCCTCTAGTTGTGTGGGGGCTGTGCTTTGGTAAAGTGGGTAGGGTTATATCCTGCCTGTTTGGCCCTGTCCGGGGGTATCGTCGGATGGGGCCACAGTGTCTCCCGACCCCTCCTGTCTCAGCCTCCAGTATTTATGCTGCAGTAGTTTACGTGTCGGGGGGCTAGGGTCAGTCTGTTATATCTAGAGTATTTCTCCTGATCTGTTTGTAGTTAGCGTCTCTCCTCTCCTCTCCTCTCCTCTCCTCTCCTCTCCTCTCCTCTCCTCTCCTCTCCTCTCCTCTCCTCTCCTCTCCTCTCCTCTCCTCTCCTCTCCTCTCCTCTCCCTAGAAAGTAAATCAATGACCCAGAGGCAGGCTAATTAGCTGCATATCATTCAGGCCCGTTTCAGCAGCAAGACATAAATGTGTCTGTTATGACTAGCTGAGTTAATAATCGATACATCGGCCTACTTTTATTAAAGAAATAAAAAGTCGCTCTTATCAGCCAGGGTCAGAGGTCATCTGTGGAGTATCCAGGACTGAAGCAGAAATTATGTCTATATCAGATCATTAAAGAGGCATTTTAGACTGGTGATGCAATACTCTAGGCATAGAAAATACCGATCTGTTTTTAGACTGGTGATGCAACAGGTCATGAGGACATAACAGTTGATGTCTACTGTTCAGTAACATGAGGACATAACAGTTAATGTCTACTGTTCAGTAACATTAGGACATAACAGTTGATGTCTACTGTTCAGTAACATGAGGACATAACAGTTAATGTCTACTGTTCAGTAACATTAGGACATAACAGTTGATGTCTACTGTTCAGTAACATTAGGACATAACAGTTAATGTCTACTGTTCAAGAACATTAGGACATAACAGTTAATGTCTACTGTTCAGTAACATTAGGACATAACTGTTGATGTCTACTGTTCAGTAACATGAGGACATAACAGTTGATGTCTACTGTTCAGTAACATTAGGACATAACAGTTGATGTCTACTGTTCAGTAACATGAGGACATAACAGTTGATGTCTACTGTTCAGTAACATGAGGACATAACAGTTGATGTCTACTGTATCATATTAAAAGACACGTATGAGCTTTTATACTGACATCAGAGTCTGTTATTTTGTAATAGATATGTATTGCATCATAAAATATAAGAAAGCCCCATAAGATGATGGTTACACAAGCCCTACCGTTACACTAGCCCTAATGTTACACTAGCCCTAATGTTACACTATCCCTAATGTTACACTAGCCCTAACATTACATTAGCCCTAATGTTACAGTAGCCTACCGTTACACTAGCCCTAATGTTACACTATCCCTAATGTTACACTAGCCCTAACATTACTCTAGCCCTAATGTTACACTAGCCCTAATGTTACACTATCCCTAATGTTACACTAGCCCTAATGTTACACTATCCCTAATGTTACACTGGCCTTAGTGTTACACAAGCCCTAATGTTACACTAGCCCTAATGTTACACTAGCCCTAACATTACACTAGCCCTAATGTTACACTAGCCCTAATGTTACACTAGCCCTAACATTACAATAGCCCAAGGTGGTTACACTAGCCCTAACGTTACACTATCCCAAATGTTACACTAGCCCTAACGTTATACTAGCCCTAGGTGTTTACACTAGCCCTAATGTTACACTATCCCTAATGTTACACTATCCCTAATGTTACACTAGCCCTAACATTACATTAGCCCTAATGTTACACTAGCCTACCGTTACACTAGCCCTAATGTTACACTATCCCTAATGTTACACTAGCCCTAACATTACTCTAGCCCTAATGTTACACTAGCCCTAATGTTACACTATCCCTAATGTTACACTAGCCCTAATGTTACACTATCCCTAATGTTACACTGGCCTTAGTGTTACACAAGCCCTAATGTTACACTAGCCCTAATGTTACACTAGCCCTAACATTACACTAGCCCTAATGTTACACTAGCCTTAATGTTACACTAGCCCTAACATTACAATAGCCCAAGGTGGTTACACTAGCCCTAACGTTACACTATCCCAAATGTTACACTAGCCCTAACGTTATACTAGCCCTAGGTGTTTACACTAGCCCTAACGTTACACTAGCCCTAATGTTACACTAGCCCTAACGTTACACTAGCCCTAGGTGTTTACACTAGCCGTAACGTTACACTAGCCCTAACATTACACTAGCCCTAATGTTACACTAGCCCTAGGTGTTTACACTAGCCCTAACGTTACACTAGCCCAAGGTGGTTACATTATCCCTAACATTACACTAGCCCTAACATTACACTAGCCCTAACGTTACACTAGCCCTAACATTACACTAGCCCTAATGTTACACTAGCCCTAGGTGTTTACACTAGCCCTAACATTACACTAGGCCTAATGTTACACTAGCCCTAACGTTACACTAGCCCTAGGTGTTTTTACTAGCCCTAATGTTACACTAGCCCTAACATTACTCTAGCCCTAATGTTACACTAGCCCTAGGTGTTTACACTAGCCCTAACGTTACACTAGCCCTAGGTGTTTACACTAGCCCTAATGTTACACTAGCCCTAGGTGTTTACACTAGCCCTAATGTTACACTAGCCCTAGGTGTTTACACTAGCCCTAGGTGTTTACACTAGCCCTAACGTTACACTATCCCAAATGTTACACTAGCCCTAACGTTATACTAGCCCTAGGTGTTTACACTAGCCCTAACATTACACTAGCCCTAATGTTACACTAGCCCTAAAGTTACACTAGCCCTAGGTGTTTACACTAGCCGTAACGTTACACTAGCCCTAACATTACACTAGCCCTAATGTTACACTAGCCCTAGGTGTTTACACTAGCCCTAACATTACACTAGCCCTAATGTTACACTAGCCCTAGGTGTTTACACTAGCCCAAACGTTACACTAGCCCAAGGTGGTTACACTATCCCTAACATTACACTAGCCCTAACATTACACTAGCCCTAACGTTACACTAGCCCTAACATTACACTAGCCCTAATGTTACACTAGCCCTAGGTGTTTACACTAGCACTAACATTACACTAGCCCTAATGTTACACTAGCCCTAACGTTACACTAGCCCTAGGTGTTTACACTAGCCCTAATGTTACACTAGCCCTAACATTACTCTAGCCCTAATGTTACACTAGCCCTAGGTGTTTACACTAGCCCTAACGTTACACTAGCCCTAGGTGTTTACACTAGCCCTAATGTTACACTAGCCCTAGGTGTTTACACTAGCCCTAATGTTACACTAGCCCTAGGTGTTTACACTAGCCCTAGGTGTTTACACTAGCCCTAACGTTACACTATCCCAAATGTTACACTAGCCCTAACGTTATACTAGCCCTAGGTGTTTACACTAGCCCTAACATTATACTAGCCCTAATGTTACACTAGCCCTAGGTGGTTACACTATCCCTAATGTTACACTTTCCCTAGGTGGTTACACTAGCCCTAACGTTACACTTTCCCTAGGTGGTTACACTAGCCCTTACGTTACACTATCCCTAGGTGGTTACACTAGCCTTAACATTACACTAGCCCTAACATTACACTAGCCCTAACGTTACACTAGCCCTCGGTGGTTACACTAGCCCTAACGTTACACTAGCTCTAACATTACACTAGTCCTACTGGTACACTAGCCCTAACGTTACACTATCCCTAGGTGGTTACACTAGCCTTAACATTACACTAGCCCTAACATTACACTAGCCCTAACGTTACACTAGCCCTAACATTACACTAGCCCTAATGTTACACTAGCCCTACTGTTACACTAGCCCTAATGTTACACTAGCCCTAGGTGTTTACACTAGCCCTAGGTGTTTACACTAGCCCTAACGTTACACTAGCCCTAATGTTACACTAGCCCTAACGTTACACTAGCCCTAATGTTACACTAGCCCTAATGTTACACTAGCCCTAATGTTACACTAGCCCTAACATTACACTAGCCCTAACGTTACACTAGCCCTAACATTACACTAGCCCTAATGTTACACTAGCCCTAGGTGTTTACACTAGCCCTAACATTACACTAGCCCTAACATTACACTAGCCCTAACATTACACTAGCCCTAACGTTACGCTAGCCCTAACGTTACACTAGCCCTAGGTGTTTACACTAGCCCTAACATTACACTAGCCCTAATGTTACACTAGCCCTAATGTTACACTAGCCCTAACATTACACTAGCCCTACTGTTACACTAGCCCTAATGTTACACTAGCCCTAATGTTACACTAGCCCTAATGTTACACTAGCCCTAATGTTACACTAGCCCTAACGTTACACTAGCCCTACTGTTACACTAGCCCTAATGTTACACTAGCCCTAATGTTACACTAGCCCTAATGTTACACTAGCCCTAACATTACACTAGCCCTACTGTTACACTAGCCCTAATGTTACACTAGCCCTAACGTTACACTAGCCCTAATGTTACACTAGCCCTAACGTTACACTAGCCCTAACATTACACTAGCCCTACTGTTACACTAGCCCTAATGTTACACTAGCCCTAATGTTACACTAGACCTAACGTTACACTAGCCCTAACGTTACACTAGCCCTAACATTACACTAGCCCTAACATTACACTAGCCCTAGGTGGTGATGGGCTTTGACAAATCTCCTCCTAGTTGGTAGTGAGCCGGTAGACGATAATGTGGGTATCGGAGTTCTGTTTCCGTGTTTCTATCCCAATCAGCACCTTATTCACTCTATATTGCACTACTGTTGACCAGGGCCCACATCCCAAACAGCAACTTTCTCCTTATGTAGTGCACTGACCAGGGAAAAGGGTGCCATTTGGGACACAGCTGGTGTCTCCAGTCCACTCACAGATAAAACCGGAAGGATGATGATGAGGAGACAGAAAAGTCTGTCATGTCTCTTCATGAACGTCTCTGGGACTCCACAGCTGTGTAAGTAGACACAGGAACCAACCTAGAGACTGGTGGACAGACACAGGAACCATCCTAGAGACTGGTGGACAGACACAGGAACCAACCTAGAGACTGGTGGACAGACAGGAACCAACCTAGAGACTGGTGGACAGACACAGGAACCAACCTAGAGACTGGTGGACAGACACAGGAACCAACCTAGAGACTGGTGGACAGACAGGAACCAACCTAGAGACTGGTGGACAGACACAGGAAACAACCTAGAGACTGGTGGACAGACAGGAATCAACCTAGAGACTGGTGGACAGACACAGGAACCAACCTAGAGACTGGTGGACAGACACAGGAACCAACCTAGAGACTGGTGGACAGACAGGAACCAACCTAGAGACTGGTGGACAGACACAGGAACCAACCTAGAGACTGGTGGACAGACAGGAACCATCATAGAGACTGGTGGACAGACAGGAACCAACCTAGAGACTGGTGGACAGACACAGGAACCAACCTAGAGACTGGTGGACAGACACAGGAACCAACCTAGAGACTGGTGGACAGACACAGGAACCAACCTAGAGACTGGTGGACAGACACAGGAACCAACCTAGAGACTGGTGGACAGACACAGGAAACAACCTAGAGACTGGTGGACAGACACAGGAACCAACCTAGAGACTGGTGGACAGACACAGGAACCATCCTAGAGACTGGTGGACAGACACAGGAACCAACCTAGAGACTGGTGGACAGACAGGAACCATCATAGAGACTGGTGGACAGACACAGGAACCATCCTAGAGACTGGTGGACAGACACAGGAACCATCCTAGAGACTGGTGGACAGACACAGGAACCATCCTAGAGACTGGTGGACAGACACAGGAACCAACCTAGAGACTGGTGGACAGACAGGAACCAACCTAGAGACTGGTGGACAGACACAGGAACCAACCTAGAGACTGGTGGACAGACACAGGAACCAACCTAGAGACTGGTGGACAGACACAGGAACCAACCTAGAGACTGGTGGACAGACACAGGAACCAACCTAGAGACTGGTGGACAGACACAGGAACCAACCTAGAGACTGGTGGACAGACACAGGAAACAACCTGGAGACTGGTGGACAGACAGGAACCAACCTAGAGACTGGTGGACAGACACAGGAACCAACCTAGAGACTGGTGGACAGACAGGAACCATCATAGAGACTGGTGGACAGACAGGAACCAACCTAGAGACTGGTGGACAGACACAGGAACCAACCTAGAGACTGGTGGACAGACACAGGAACCAACCTAGAGACTGGTGGACAGACACAGGAACCAACCTAGAGACTGGTGGACAGACACAGGAACCAACCTAGAGACTGGTGGACAGACACAGGAAACAACCTAGAGACTGGTGGACAGACACAGGAACCAACCTAGAGACTGGTGGACAGACAGGAACCATCATAGAGACTGGTGGACAGACACAGGAACCATCCTAGAGACTGGTGGACAGACACAGGAACCATCCTAGAGACTGGTGGACAGACACAGGAACCATCCTAGAGACTGGTGGACAGACACAGGAACCAACCTAGAGACTGGTGGACAGACACAGGAACCAACCTAGAGACTGGTGGACAGACACAGGAACCAACCTAGAGACTGGTGGACAGACACAGGAAACAACCTGGAGACTGGTGGACAGACAGGAACCAACCTAGAGACTGGTGGACAGACAGGAACCAACCTAGAGACTGGTGGACAGACACAGGAACCAACCTAGAGACTGGTGGACAGACACAGGAACCAACCTAGAGACTGGTGGACAGACACAGGAACCATCCTAGAGACTGGTGGACAGACACAGGAACCATCCTAGAGACTGGTGGACAGACAGTAACCAACCTAGAGACTGGTGGACAGACAGGAACCATCCTAGAGACTGGTGGACAGACACAGGAACCATCCTAGAGACTGGTGGACAGACACAGGAACCATCCTAGAGACTGGTGGACAGACAGGAACCATCCTAGAGACTGGTGGACAGACACAGGAACCAACCTAGAGACTGGTGGACAGACACAGGAACCATCCTAGAGACTGGTGGACAGACAGGAACCAACCTAGAGACTGGTGGACAGACAGGAACCAACCTAGAGACTGGTGGACAGACACAGGAACCAACCTAGAGACTGGTGGACAGACAGGAACCAACCTAGAGACTGGTGGACAGACACAGGAACCAACCTAGAGACTGGTGGACAGACACAGGAACCATCCTAGAGACTGGTGGACAGACAGGAACCAACCTAGAGACTGGTGGACAGACACAGGAACCAACCTAGAGACCGGTGGACAGACACAGGAACCAACCTAGAGACTGGTGGACAGACACAGGAACCATCCTAGAGACTGGTGGACAGACACAGGAACCAACATAGAGACTGGTGGACAGACAGGAACCAACCTAGAGACTGGTGGACAGACACAGGAACTAACCAAAACCCGGTGGACAGACACCGGAACCAACCTAGAGACTGGTGGACAGACACAGGAACCATCCTAGAGACTGGTGGACAGACACAGGAACCAACCTAGAGACTGGTGGACAGACACAGGAACTAACCAAAACCCGGTGGACAGACACCGGAACCAACCTAGAGACTTACTGACAGACATAGGAACCAACCTAGAGACTGGTGGACAGACAGGAACCAACATAGAGACTGGTGGGCAGACACAGGAACCAACCTAGAGACTGGTGGACAGACACAGGAACCAACCTAGAGACTGGTGGACAGACACAGGAACCAACCTAGAGACTGGTGGACAGACACAGGAACCATCCTAGAGACTGGTGGACAGACACAGGAACCATCCTAGAGACTGGTGGACAGACAGGAACCAACCTAGAGACTGGTGGACAGACACAGGAACCAACCTAGAGACTGGTGGACAGACACAGGAACCAACCTAGAGACTGGTGGACAGACACAGGTACCAACCTAGAGACTGGTGGACAGACACAGGAACCAACCTAGAGACTGGTGGACAGACAGGAACCAACCTAGAGACTGGTGGACAGACACAGGAACCAACATAGAGACTGGTGGACAGACACAGGAACCAACCTAGAGACTGGTGGACAGACACAGGAACCAACCTAGAGACTGGTGGACAGACAGGAACCATCAAAGAGACTGGTGGACAGACACAGGAACCAACCTAGAGACTGGTGGACAGACAGGAACCAACCTAGAGACTGGTGGACAGACACAGGAACCAACCTAGAGACTGGTGGACAGACACAGGAACCATCCTAGAGACTGGTGGACAGACAGGAACCATCCTAGAGACTGGTGGACAGACAGGAACCAACCTAGAGACTGGTGGACAGACACAGGAACCAACCTAGAGACTGGTGGACAGACACAGGAACCAACCTAGAGACTGGTGGACAGACAGGAACCAACCTAGAGACTGGTGGACAGACAGGAACCAACCTAGAGACTGGTGGACAGACACAGGAACCAACCTAGAGACTGGTGGACAGACACAGGAACCAACCTAGAGACTGGTGGACAGACACAGGAACCAACCTAGAGACTGGTGGACAGACACAGGAACCAACCTAGAGACTGGTGGACAGACACAGGAACCAACCTAGAGACTGGTGGACAGACACAGGAACCAACCTAGAGACTGGTGGACAGACACAGGAACCAACCTAGAGACTGGTGGACAGACACAGGAACCAACCTAGAGACTGGTGGACAGACAGGAACCATCATAGAGACTGGTGGACAGACACAGGAACCAATCTAGAGACTGGTGGACAGACACAGGAACCAACCTAGAGACTGGTGGACAGACACAGGAACCAACCTAGAGACTGGTGGACAGACAGGAACCAACCTAGAGACTGGTGGACAGACAGGAACCAACCTAGAGACTGGTGGACAGACACAGGAAACAACCTAGAGACTGGTGGACAGACACAGGAACCATCATAGAGACTGGTGGACAGACAGGAACCATCATAGAGACTGGTGGACAGACACAGGAACCAACCTAGAGACTGGTGGACAGACACAGGAACCAACCTAGAGACTGGTGGACAGACACAGGAACCAACCTAGAGACTGGTGGACAGACAGGAACCAACCTAGAGACTGGTGGACAGACAGGAACCATCATAGAGACTGGTGGACAGACACAGGAACCAACCTAGAGACTGGTGGACAGACACAGGAACCAACCTAGAGACTGGTGGACAGACACAGGAACCAACCTAGAGACTGGTGGACAGACAGGAACCAACCTAGAGACTGGTGGACAGACAGGAACCAACCTAGAGACTGGTGGACAGACACAGGAACCATCCTAGAGACTGATGGACAGACACAGGAACCAACCTAGAGACTGGTGGACAGACACAGGAACCAACCTAGAGACTGGTGGACAGACAGGAACCAACCTAGAGACTGGTGGACAGACAGGAACCAACCTAGAGACTGGTGGACAGACACAGGAACCAACCTAGAGACTGGTGGACAGACACAGGAACCATCCTAGAGACTGGTGGACAGACAGGAACCATCCTAGAGACTGGTGGACAGACAGGAACCAACCTAGAGACTGGTGGGCAGACACAGGAACCAACCTAGAGACTGGTGGACAGACAGGAACCAACCTAGAGACTGGTGGACAGACACAGGAACCATCATAGACTCCTATCTGCCATGGATGGAGGTGACTGACCTGTCTCCTTTCTACCATGGATGGAGGTTACTGACCTGTCTCCTTTCTACCATGGATGGAGGTGACTGACCTGTCTCCTTTCTGCCATGGATGGAGGTGACTGACCTATCTCCTTTCTACCATGGATGGAGGTGACTGACCTGTCTCCTTTCTACCATGGATGGAGGTGACTGACCTGTCTCCTTTCTACCATGGATGGAGGTGACTGACCTGTCTCCTTTCTACCATGGATGGAGGTGACTGTCCTGTCTCCTTTCTGTCATGGATGGAGGTGACTGTCCTGTCTCCTTTCTACCATGGATGGAGGTGACTGACCTGTCTCCTTTCTACCATGGATGGAGGTGACTGTCCTGTCTCCTTTCTGTCATGGATGGAGGTTACTGACCTGTCTCCTTTCTACCATGGATGGAGGTGACTGACCTGTCTCCTTTCTACCATGGATGGAGGTTACTGACCTGTCTCCTTTCTACCATGGATGGAGGTGACTGACCTTTCTCCTTTCTACCATGGATGGAGGTGACTGACCTGTCTCCTTTCTACCATGGATGGAGGTTACTGACCTGTCTCCTTTCTACCATGGATGGAGGTTACTGACCTGTCTCCTTTCTGTCATGGATGGAGGTTACTGACCTTTCTCCTTTCTACCATGGATGGAGGTGACTGACCTTTCTCCTTTCTACCATGGATGGAGGTGACTGACCTGTCTCCCTTCTGTCATGGATGGAGATGACTGACCTGTCTCCTTTCTACCATGGATGGAGGTTACTGACCTGTCTCCTTTCTGTCATGGATGGAGGTTACTGACCTTTCTCCTTTCTACCATGGATGGAGGTGACTGACCTTTCTCCTTTCTACCATGGATGGAGGTGACTGACCTGTCTCCCTTCTGTCATGGATGGAGATGACTGACCTGTCTCCTTTCTACCATGGATGGAGGTGACTGACCTGTCTCCTTTCTGTCATGGATGGAGGTGACTGACCTGTCTCCTTTCTACCATGGATGGAGGTTACTGACCTGTCTCCTTTCTACCATGGATGGAGGTGACTGACCTGTCTCCTTTCTACCATGGATGGAGGTTACTGACCTGTCTCCTTTCTACCATGGATGGAGGTCACTGACCTGTCTCCTTTCTACCATGGATGGAGTTTACTGACCTGTCTCCTTTCTGCCATGGATGGAGGTGAAAAGAGGGGTCCTGCATGCGCATACTACAGTGTATATTACTGTGCACACACGCACGCAGACACACACACCATACACACACACACACCATACACACACACACCATACGCACATCACACATACACACCATACAGGCACACATACACCATGCACACATACACACACACACCGCCTCTCGCTGACACATCTGTTTCCTGTCTCCCTCCTCCTGTCATGGCCATGTTTAATCCATCTCTCCGATCACTCATCCTGCAGATTAACGAAGTGGTCAGTCTCTCCAGCTGGTGTTCTGATGAAGTCCCCATAGTGCGTCTTGTGACCTGCAGTAAGCTGGACAGAACAGCCCAGCCGTCATCCCATAATGAGATTGTGAAATAGTGGGGGATAACTCTTCGGGCATCCCACGAACGCTTAAACAGCCTAGTCCTACAAAGGGTGAGGGCTTGGAGAGGAGAGGCAGAGAGAGAGAGAGAGAGAGAGAGAGAAGAGAAGAGAAGAGAAGAGAAGAGAAGAGAAGAGAAGAGAAGAGAAGAGAAGAGAAGAGAAGAGAAGAGAAGAGAAGAGAAGAGAAGAGAAGAGAAGAGAAGAGAAGAGAAGAGAAGAGAAGAGAAGAGAAGAGAAGAGAAGAGAAGAGAAGAGAAGAGAAGAGAGAGTTCCCCTGTCTGTGTTTGTGGAGAATGGCTCAGCACCTGATTGACTCACTGGGGTAATCCAGACACAACAGCATTGGGGATTGCAGTTTCCTTGTCTAACCTTACTTTAGCATTTCCTCTTAAAGTATGTGAAGATCTTGTGTAAGCAAGCTCTTACAGGATTATATCTTGGAAAGTTTCTAGGGGTGTCAAAAAGTAAAACCACATCTCATCTGTCATCTGTTCAACTCCCACATTTACAGATCTGACTCAGAAGGACAGGGGGAGAGAGAAGATGAGAGAGAGGGAGAGAGAGAGAGGGAGAGGGAGAGGGAGAGGAAGAGAGAGAGAGGGAGAGGGAGAGGGAGAGGGAGAGGGAGAGAGAGGGAGAGGGAGAGGGAGAGGGAGAGAGAGGGAGAGAGAGAGAGGGAGAGGGAGAGGGAGAGGGAGAGGGAGAGGGAGAGGGAGAGGGAGAGGAGAGAGAGAGAGAGGGAGAGAGAGAGAAGAGGAATCCCGAAGTTCCAAATTTAGCAGCAGCTGCTGAAAAAAATGAGCTCCTACAAATATTGAAATTGACATTGTTTTTAGATTGAAGTACGTTGGAAAAAACTGAAAGAAAACTGCAAGACTAAATAGGAGACAAAACAAGCAACGAACAAAGAAGGTAGGCTTTTGAAAAAGTAACTATTTCTCATCGAATTGTACAGTTATCTTAGCTAGCTGAATTGTTTACCAGTTACTAAGCAGTTGCTAGGGACTGTCCTAAAAGAAGCTAGCTAGCTAACAAAAAATAGCTAGTTAACTAAAGTACAGAAAGACAAAATAAGGACAGAAGACAAAGGACATCAAAGGAAAACAGTCCTCTAAAGACACAAGAGACAATAATACAAGAAATAAAGCTGTTTTGGAAAAGGTAGGCTTCTATGGCAACATTTTAGCCAACATCACCAGCGTTGCTATGGAAATTGTTTACCCGCCAGACATCCAAAATGGAGAAAGCTAAGAAATATTTCAAAGGTTTGTTGATGGGACAGATCCATGAATGCCTGTTTTGCAGATCTTACCAGTTGCAAAACAAGAGAAAATTGAATATTTAATACCAAACAAGGGCACATATGGAAAAAGGTTATTTGCAACCATTTCCCTTTCTCATAAAAGAGAGGCATTACTAAAGGATGTCAGGTCAGCATTTTTGAAAAAGCTGACCAGAGCAACACGTATCAAACAGTAAACTTATATAATAATGGAACTGTATTGATACAAGGCAATGATTCAAGCCTCCAGGCTTTTGAGAATAGGTTTGCTACCCTAAAAGCAGAAGCTGAAATCATCTCAGAAACGGAGGGAAAAGTCAAGGAGGGAGATGGAGAAAAGCAGGCCCCAACGGTCTCTGTGACCCAGCAAGAAGCCCTCAGTGTCCCTCTACCTACCTCACCTGCAGCAGACAGAGCCAAGAACAGGCCTACAACACCAAGAACACCTGCTATGCAATGTTTCCACAACACTCTCTCTCTCGTCGAAGCAGAGGTCCTAGAACTCAGAGAGAACAAGCTTCAGGAGGATGACACTGTCCAGAAACTAAAAGAAGAGATGAAACAGTTCAGGGAGGAGAGCAGAGCATCTATTACTAAATTAGAAAGCAGAATGGACAAACTGAGTCAGACAAATGATGACCTCAGAGACCTTCTGAGCACAACAACAAAGGAGCTAGAACAAAGAGAGAGGTACAGTGACACCCTCAACCAGCAGCTAGTCATTATGTCTTCTGCATCTAGAGAACATGTCCACCAGCTTGGTACAACACAGGCAGAACCTGAGATCAGCATGCCCTTCACCACACATCCTGATGACATTGCACCAGCCTACCAGTCTTCTCCAGCCCAGATCAGCCTACCAGCCTCCCAGTCTGCTCCAGCCCAGGTCAGCCTACCATCCTCCCAAATTGATCCAGCCCAGATCAGCCTACCAGCCTCCCAGTCTCCTCCAGCCCAGGTCAGCCTACCAGCCTCCCAGTCTGCTCCAGCCCAGGTCAGCCTACCATCCTCCCAAACTGATCCAGCCCAGATCAGCCTACCAGCCTCCCAGTCTCC
The DNA here is from genome assembly GCF_965601325.2 of Salmo salar. Classification (NCBI taxonomy): domain Eukaryota; kingdom Metazoa; phylum Chordata; class Actinopteri; order Salmoniformes; family Salmonidae; genus Salmo; species Salmo salar. The sequence continues at coordinate 71,965,811 of NC_138297.1, forward strand.
TCCAGCCCAGGTCAGCCTACCAGCCTCCCAGTCTGCTTCAGCCCAGGTCAGCCAACCAGCCTCCCAGTCTGCTTCAGCCCAGGTCAGCCAACCAGCCTCCCAAACTGATCCAGCCCAGATCAGCCTACCAGCCTCCCAGTCTGCTCCAGCCCAGGTCAGAATACCAGCCTCCCAGTCTTCTCCAGCCCAGATCAACCTACCAGCCTCCCAGTCTGCTCCAGCCCAGACCAGCCTACCAGCCTCCCAGTCTGCTCCAGCCCAGGTCAGCCAACCAGCCTCCCAGTCTGCTCCAGCCCAGGTCAACCTACCAGCCTCTCAGTCTCCTCCAGCCCAGGTCAGAATACCAACCTCCCAGTCTGCTCCAGCCCAGATCAGCCTACCAGCCTCCCAGTCTGCTTCAGCCCAGATCATCCTACCAGCCTCCCAGTCTTCTCCAGCCCAGTTCAACCTACCAGCCTCCCAGTCTGATCCAGCCCAGGTCAGCCAACCAGCCTCCCAGTCTGCTCCAGCCCAGGTCAGAATACCAGCCTCCCAGTCTGCTCCAGCCCAGGTCAGAATTCCAGCCTCCCAGTCTGCTCCAGCCCAGGTCAGAATTCCAGCCTCCCAGTCTGCCCCAGCCCAGGTCAGAATTCCAGCCTCCCAGTCTGCTCCAGCCCAGGTCAGAATACCAGCCTCCCAGTCTGATCCAGCCCAGATCATCCTACCAGCCTCCCAGTCTGATCCAGCCCAGATCATCCTACCAGCCTCCCAGTCTGCTCCAGTCCAGGTCAACCTACCAGCCTCCCAGTCTGATCCAGCCCAGGTCAGCCAACCAGCCTCCCAGTCTGCTCCAGCCCAGGTCAGAATACCAGCCTCCCAGTCTTCCCCAACCCAAATCATCCTACCAGCCTCCCAGTCTGCTTCAGCCCAGATCATCCTACCAGCCTCCCAGTCTGCTCCAGTCCAGGTCAACCTATCAGCCTCCCAGTCTGCTCCAGCCCAGGTCAGAATTCCAGTCTCCCAGTCTGCTCCACCCAGACAGTCACCCACAACAGCAATCCTTATTGATTCAAAAGGGAAGTTCTTAGTCCAGGAAAGATGATTCCCTAGACACCAGGTGTATAAGTTCTGGTGTCCTACAACTGACAGTGTAACGCAGCTACTCAGTCAGACCAGGATTGACACCCCCGACAACATCATCCACACTGGAACAAACCACCTTCATGCCAAAGGTGAAAATGTATCTGGGGCAGTGAGAAGAGTGGCAGAACGGGCACAAGCTATGTTCCCAACAACCAATATAGTTGTGTCCACCCTCCCACCAAGAAAAGACTTCCCAGGACAGTTGATGAACAAAATAAATCAACAGATCACTGTGGACTGAGCCTCACTGCTCAACGTCAGAACGGCTCACCACCCCACTCTGACATGTCAACACTTATACCATAATGTACATCTGGATCAGGACAGGATCAGAACCTTTAAGGACCTAAAGGAGGCAACACTTGGCAGGGACCCACACACCCATCACCCCAGCAACAGAGGTCCCCCGCCCCACATTCTGAAACAACAGTACCTCCACCGTCCCCAGGAGAAAAGAGCCAGACACGGCTTATTACAGCACAGCTCTACTAGACCAGGCCCATCACAACACAGCTCTACTAGACCAGACCCATCACAACACAGCTCTACTAGACCAGACCCATCACAACACAGCTCTACTAGACCTGGCCCATCACAACACAGCTCTACTAGACCTGGCCCATCACAACACAGCTCTACTAGACCAGATCACAACACAGCTCTACTAGACCTGGCCCATCACAACACAGCTATACTATACCCGTCCCATCACAACACAGCTCTACTAGACCAGGCCCATCACAACACAGCTCTACTAGACCAGACCCATCACAACACAGCTCTACTAGACCCCATCACAACACAGCTCTACTAGACCCCATCACAACACAGCTCTACTAGACCAGACCCATCACAACACAGCTCTACTAGACCCGGCCCATCACAACACAGCTCTACTAGACCCAGCCCATCACAACACAGCTCTACTAGACCTGGCCTATCACAACACAGCTCTACTAGACCCGGCCCATCACAACACAGCTCTACTAGACCAGGCCCATCACAACACAGCTCTACCTGACCCGGCCCATCACAACACAGATTTACCAGACCAGGCCCAACACAGCACTACTAGACCTGGCCCATCACAACACAGCTCTACTAGACCCAGCCCATCACAACACAGAACCACTGGACCCGGCCCATCACAACACAGCTCTACTAGACCAGGCCCATCACAACACAGAACGACTGGACCCGGCCCATCACAACACAGCTCTACTGGACCAGGCCCATCACAACACAGATTTACCAGACCAGGCCCAACACAGCTCTACTAGACCTGGCCCATCACAACACAGCTCTACTAGACCCAGCCCATCACAACACAGCTCTACTAGACCCAGCCCATCACAACACAGCTCTACTAGACCCCATCACAACACAGCTCTACTAGACCCAGCCCATCACAACACAGCTCTACTAGACCCGGCCCATCACAACACAGCTCTACTAGACCCAGCCCATCACAACACAGAACTACTGGACCTGGCCCATCACAACACAGAACTACTAGACCCAGCCCATCACAACACAGCTCTACTAGACCCCATCACAACACAGCTCTACTATACCCAGCCCATCACAACACAGCTCTACTGGACCCAGCCAATCACAACACAGAACTACTGGACCCCATCACAACACAGCTCTACTAGACCCAGCCCATCACAACACAGCTCTACTGGACCCAGCCCATCACAACACAGCTCTACTAGACCCAGCCCATCACAACACAGTTCTACTAGACCCAGCCCATCACAACACAGCTCTACTGGACCCAGCCCATCACAACACAGCTCTGATCACTACTCCAGGGTCGGACAGAACACTGTTCTTCAGAGAAGTACACCACATGATGCAGTCCACACCATGTATCATTCAGATCATCAGTCTACATATGCTGAGGTAACCTCTGGCAAAAGACACCTAGAACCATCAGAGATTGGGGAGGTGCGCCAACTACTGCATCTATGTATGTATGTATGTATGTATGTATGTATGTATGTATGTATGTATGTATGTATGTATGTATGTATGTATGTGTGTGTGTGTGTGTGTGTGTGTGTGTGTGTGTGTGTGTGTGTGTGTGTGTGTGTGTGTGTGTGTGTGTGTGTGTGTGTGTGTGTGTGTGTGTGTGTGTGTGTGTGTGTGTGTATACATATATCTATATCTTTTTTTCAATGTACTTTACTCAAACCAGTGAATATCACTTATTATAAATGAGATCATTAACTATCAGCTCTTGGAATATCCAGGGCCTAAACTCTTCACATTTTGGTTATAAAACAATAAATCCAGAATGGATTAAAAACATCAAGGGACAGGACATCATAATCCTACTGGAAACATGGTGTCGTGGAGACATAGATACTCAGTGTCCCTCAGGCTGTAGAGAAAGTTTACTACCATCAATCAAACATAAAAATGTTAAACGGGGCCGAGACTCAGGTGGAATCATCATTTGGCATAAGCAGGACTTAGCAATGAATGAAATGAAAAAAGGTACTAATCACATTTGGCTAAAACTTAACAAAGGTACAATCTACTGTGACAATGATGTATACATATGTGCAGCTTATGCTCCTCCTTCAGATTCACCATATTATGATGATCAGTTTTTCCACAATCTCCACACAGAAATCATTACATTTCAGGCAGAGGGTAAAGTGCTTCTTTGTGTTGATTTCAATGCAAGAACAGGTTCTGAGCCTGACTACACGGATGAGGGAGGTAACCACCATATATTTGGACACCCCTCCTTGTACAGTAACCCTATTATAAATAACAGAAACAGTCCTGACCAAATACTGAACAAAAATGGGAAGGAGTTAGTGCATCTCTGTCGAGCCTTAGGCCTGTACGTATTTAATGGTAGAATCAGAGGGGACTCTTTAGGTCGGTTTGCTTACTGCTCAGCTCTTGGGACAAGTGTAGTCGATTATGCCATCACTGACATCGACCCCTCCTCCATTAGTGCATTCACTGTCAGACCACAGACACCATTGTCAGATCACAGTCAGATCAACGCGCTTCTGAAGAAAATAACTGGCAATATTCATTCAAAAAACAGCCCATTAAACTCTACAGCATAAACCAATCGTACAGATGGGCTCCAAACAGTGCAGAGAGATTCATTGAAACATTGAACTCAAATGAAATTATGAACTCTACAGTCGTGGCCAAAAGTTTTGAGAATGACACAAATATTAATTTTCACATAGTCTGCTGCCTCAGTTTGTATGATGGCAATTTGCATATATTCCAGAATGTTATGAAGAGTGATCAGATGAATTGCAATTAATTGCAGAGTCCCTCTTTGCCATGCAAATGAACTGAATCCCCCAAAAACATTTCCACTGCATTTCAGCCCTGCCACAAAAGGACCAGCTGACATCATGTCAATGATTCTCTCATTAACACAGGTGTGAGGGTTGACGAGGACAAGGCTGGAGATCACTCTGTCATGCTGATTGAGTTTGAATAACAGACTGGAAGCTTCAAAATGAGGGTGGTGCTTGGAATCATTGTTCTTCCTCTGTCAACCATGGTTACCTGCAAGGAAACATGCCGTCATCATTGCTTTGCACAAAAAGGGCTTCACAGTCAAGGATATTGCTGCCAGTAAGATTGCACCTAAATCAACCATTTATCGGATCATCAAGAACTTTAAGGAGAGCGGTTCAATTGCTGTGAAGAAAGTCCAGCAAGTGCTAGGACCATCTCCTAAAGTTGATTCAGCTGTGGGATCGGGGCAAATCCAGTACAGAGCTTGCTCAGGAATGGCAGCAGGCAGGTGTTAGTGCATCTGCACGCACAGTGAGGGAAAGACTTTTGGAGGATGGCCTGGTGTCAAGAAGGGCAGCAAAGAAGCCACTTCTCTCCAGGAAAAACATCAGGGACAGACTGATATTCTGCAAAAGGTACAGGGATTAGACTGCTGAGGACTAGGGTAAAGTAATTTTCTCTGATGAATCCCCTTTGCGATTGTTTGGGGCATCCGGAAAAAAGCTTGTCCGGAGAAGACAAGGTGAGCGCGACCATCAGTCTTGTGTCATGCCAACAGTAAAGCATCCTGAGACCATTCATGTGTGGGGTTGCTTCTCAGCCAAGGGAGTGGGCTCACTCACAATTTTGCCTAAGAACACAGCCATGAATAAAAAATTGTACCAACACATCCTCCGAGTGCAACTTCTCTCAACCATCCAGGAACAGTTTGGTAACGAACAATGCCTTTTCCAGCTTGATGGAGCGCCTTGCCATATTTCAAAAGTGATAACGAAGTGGCTCGGGGAACAAAACATCAATATTTTGGGTCCATGGCCAGGAAACTCCCCAGACCTTAATCCCATTGAGAACTTGTGGTCAATCCTTAAGATGCGGGTGGATAAACAAAAACCTACAAATTCTGACAAACTCCAAGCATTGATTATGCAAGAATGGGCTGCCATCAGTCAGGATGTGGCCCAGAAGTTAATTGACAGCATGCCAGGGCGGATTGCAGAGGTCTTGAAAGAGAAGGGTCAACACTGCAAATATTGACTCTTTGCATCAACTTCATGTAATTGTCAATAAAAGCCTTTGATACTTATGAAACACTTGTAATTATACTTCAGTATTCCATAGTAACATCTGACAGAAATATCTAAAGACACTGAAGCAGCAAACTTTGTGGAAATTAATATTTGTGTCATTCTCAAAACTTTTGGCCACGACTGTATAACAGTTCTTCAATAACAAAAAACAATAAAGAAGGTGTCAATTCAGCCACTCAAAACATCAATTGCATATTCCAAAAAGAAGCATCGAAAGCAAATTTCAGAAAACCAAAGAAATGCAACATCAGAAACAAAAAACAAATGTTTCAGAAAAATCAACATCCCAATTAGAATTTGGACCAAATATTTGACAGTGTAATCCTACCAATAGCTCTTTATGGAAGTAAGGTTTGGGGGCCACTCAATAAACTGGACTTTAAAATGTGGGACAAACATCCAATTGAAGCCCTTACATGCATAATTCTGTCAGGAAATTCTACAAGTCCAGAGAAATACACCAACTAATGCATGTAGGGCAGAATTGGGCCGCTTTCCAATAATAATGAAAATACAGAAAAGATCATAAAAATTTGGGCCTCATCTAAATTCAAGTCCAAATTCAAGTCTGCAATTTAAAGCACTTCAAACCCAAGAGCTGAGCCCAGAAACGAGCCCTCTCAGTCAGCTGGTGTTGGACCTAATCAACCAAGCTGACACCAGCACTGCTTCAAAAGAAAGAATTCCAATAAACAAAATCATGAACCAATCAAAGGACTCATATTTACAACATTGGAAAAACAAAACAAAATCCCAAACCCGACTGAATTGCTATCAGGCCCTAAACAGAGAATATGAATAGGCTGATTATCTCTTGCAGCCAAATATGTATTTTCCTGCCATAGCCTGAGAGACACTGAATAATAACATCTGTATAGTAAACAGTACCTTACTTATTATTTTATTATTGTTAATGCTGTTATTGTTATTACTATTATTGTTATTGCTATTATTGTTGTTGTTGTGATTATCATTCCAAGTAGTAGTGGTATGGGTAGTAGGGCTGATGATAGCAATAGAAGATAGCATTTTATTGTTGTTATTTTTTCATTTCATTTTTCATTTTGCATTATTATTTAATACCATTTCATATTATTATTTGTTATTCTTTATAATTTTATTACAATGTATAATGTATACATTGTTGCTTTGGCAATTTCATGCCAATAAAGCAGCTTGAATTTGAATTTGAGAGAGAGAGGGAGAGAGAGAGACAGAGAGAGAGACAGAGAGAGACAGAGAGAGACACGTAGGGGTAAAGGAGGTAGAGAGAGAGGTGGGGGTAAAAGGAGGTAGAGAGAGAGGTGGAGGTAAAAGGAGGTAGAGAGAGAGCTCAGTCATCAGAGGGGAGAGAGAGGTGGAAGGGTAGAGAGAGAGGTGGGGGGTAAAAGGAGGTAGAGAGAGAGGTGGGGGGGTAAAGGAGGTAGAGAGAGAGGTGGGGGGGTAGAGAGAGAGGTGGGGGGTAAAAGGAGGTAGAGAGAGAGCTCAGTCATCAGAGGGGAGAGAGAGGTGGAAGGGTAGAGAGAGAGGTGGGGGGTAAAAGGAGGTAGAGAGAGAGGTGGGGGGTAAAAGGAGGTAGAGAGAGAGGTGGGGGGTAAAGGAGGTAGAGAGAGAGGTGGGGGGTAAAGGAGGTAGAGAGAGAGGTGGGGGGGTAGAGAGAGAGGTGGGGGGTAAAAGGAGGTAGAGAGAGAGGTGGGGGGGTAAAGGAGGTAGAGAGAGAGGTGGGGGGGTAGAGAGAGAGGTGGGGGGTAAAAGGAGGTAGAGAGAGAGCTCAGTCATCAGAGGGGAGAGAGAGGTGGAAGGGTAGAGAGAGAGGTGGGGGTAAAAGGAGGTAGAGAGAGAGGTGGGGGGTAAAAGGAGGTAGAGAGAGAGGTGGGGGGGGTAGAGAGAGAGGTGGGGGGTAAAAGGAGGTAGAGAGAGAGCTCAGTCGTCAGAGGGGAGAGAGAGGTTGGAAGGGTAGAGAGAGAGGTGGGGGGTAAAAGGAGGTAGAGAGAGAGGTGGGGGGGTAAAGGAGGTAGAGAGAGAGGTGGGGGGGTAAAAGGAGGTAGAGAGAGAGGTGGGGGGGTAGAGAGAGAGGTGGGGGGGTAAAAGGAGGGTAGAGAGAGAGGTGGGGGGGTAAAAGGACGGTAGAGAGAGAGCTCAGTCATCAGAGGGGAGAGAGAGGTGGAAGGGTAGAGAGAGAGGTGGGGGGTAAAAAGGAGGTAGAGAGAGAGGTGGGGGGGTAAAGGAGGTAGAGAGAGAGGTGGGGGGTAAAGGAGGTAGAGAGAGAGGTGGGGGGGGTAGAGAGAGAGGTGGGGGGGTAAAAGGAGGTAGAGAGAGAGGTGGGGGGTAAAGGAGGTAGAGAGAGAGGTGGGGGGGGTAGAGAGAGAGGTGGGGGGTAAAAGGAGGTAGAGAGAGAGGTGGGGGGTAAAAGGAGGTAGAGAGAGAGCTCAGTCATCAGAGGGGAGAGAGAGGTGGGAGGTATTATTATTTCTGTACTTCAACTTTGGCGCTGGTGTCTGGAGTGCACAGGGGTGAGTCATTTTGGACGGTGGGATCCCTCCCTCCCCTCCCTCCCTCCCTCCCTCCCTCCCTCCCTCCCTCCCTCCCTCCCTCCCTCCCTCCCTCCCTCCCTACCTCCCTCCCTCCCTCCCTCCCTCCCTCCCTCCCTCCCTCCCTCCCTCCCTCCCTCCCCTCCCTCTCCCTGACACAGGTGCATCTAATTAGCTATTTATCTTGTTGTTATTGAGTTTTGAGCATTGTTAAATCCTCCCTTTCAGCTGTTTATTGTCACCTCGAAACAGAGTCCACATTCCCCCCACAGGTGTCACACCCTGATCTGTTTTTGTCTTTGTACTTGTCTCCACCATCCTCTAGGTGTCGCCCATCTTCCCCATTATACCCTGTGTATTTATACCTGTGTTCTCTGTTTGTCTGTTTCCAGTTTGTTTTGTTCGTCCAGTCTACCAGCATTTTTCCCCCTGTTTCTAGTTCCTGTTTTCTAGTTTTCCCGATTTTGACCATTCTGCCTGCCCTGAGCCTGAGCCTGCCTGCCGTTCTGTACCTTTTGGACTCTGATCTGGATTACTGACCTCTGCCTGCCCTTGACCTGTCGTTTTGCCTGCCCCCTGTTCTAGTAATTAACTTTTGTTTCTTCAACACTGTCTGCATCTGCGTCTTCCCTAAAACGTGATAACAGGAGGCTTCTCACACGGAGAGGAGGAGGAGAGAGGGAAGGGGGAGAGAGAGAGAGAGGGAGAGAAAGTGACAGTCAGAAAGAGTCAGAAAGAGAAGACTGTTTCTGAGAGCCAGGCTCACCCAATCAGAATTAGATTTTTTCTTTTAAATGCTCTTCTTGTCAGTGTTCCAAACTGGGCATTGTTTGTCTTTTTGTTGCTGTTGAAATACAGGACACTAGCTTGAAAACCGCAACATTTTAAATTTGTCTCATTGCAAAATGTGTAGAATTGCAGGAAATTTGCTCCCTCCCTCTCCTCCTCCCTCTCCACCTCCCTCAGGTCTATCTCCCTTTCCTCTCTCCTTCTCTACCTCCCTCTCCCTTCCTTCTCTCCACCTCCCTCAGGTCTATCTCCCCTCCCTCCCTCCTTCTCCACCTCCCTCTCCCTTCCTTCTCTCCTCCTCCCTCAGGTCTATCTCCCCTCCCTCCCTCCTTCTCCACCTCCCTCTCCCTTCCTCCCTCTCTGGTGCTCCTATGAAATGCTGATGTGGATGATTCTATCCCTCCCTCCCTCCCTCCCTCCCTCCCTCCCTCCCTCCCTCCCTCCCTCCCTCCCTCCCTCCCTCCCTCCCTCCCTCAGGTCTATCTCTCTTCCCTCCTCTCCTCCCTCTTCCGTCAGGGCTATCTCCCTCCCTCCCTCAGGTCTGTCTCTCCCTCCTCTCTTCCCTGTGGCAGTGGATCAGATGCCCCTCAGGGAAATCATTACTTGGCATCATTACCATTCAAACACTTTTATGTACCAGCTCCTGGTTCCACCCCTTCCTCCATCCCTCCTCTCCTCTCTCCCTCCATCGCTCCATCGCTCGATTAAGTTTATGGAGGGGAGGAGAAGGAGAAAGAGAAAATACCTTAAACACCAATAACTAGGTGTTCACGGAGATCCATTTGATTAGGCTCTGTTAGGGTACCAGTCTGTATATCCTCCTAGGAGACCAGCCCTATCCTCTCCCATGATTACAATCAAGCCCAATGTTTCCATTGAGAGCCCTCAGCCATGTAAACTCTGGCTATTGGTGCAGAATAATAGACAATCCCCACATTTTTTAAATAGAGCCATCTGTTTCCAATGAGAGTCATGGTTATTGGTGCAGATTGAGTATAGAAGACCAGATGTTTGTAATGAGAGTCATGGTTATTGGTGCAGATTGAGAACAGAAGACCAGATGTTTGTAATGAGAGTCATGGTTATTGTTGCAGATTGAGTACAGAAGACCAGATGTTTCCAATGAGAGTCATGGTTATTGGTGCAGATTGAGTATAGAAGACCAGATGTTTGTAATGAGAGTCATGGTTATTGGTGCAGATTGAGAACAGAAGACCAGATGTTTGTAATGAGAGTCATGGTTATTGGTGCATATTGAGAACAGAAGACCAGATGTTTGTGATGAGAGTCATGGTTATTGGTGCAGATTGAGTATAGAAGACCAGATGTTTGTAATGAGAGTCATGGTTATTGGTGCAGATTGAGAACAGAAGACCAGATGTTTGTAATGAGAGTCATGGTTATTGGTGCAGATTGAGAACAGAAGACCAGATGTTTGTAATGAGAGTCATGGTTATTGGTGCATATTGAGAACAGAAGACCAGATGTTTGTAATGAGAGTCATGGTTATTGGTGCAGATTGAGAACAGAAGACCAGATGTTTCCAATGAGAGTCATGGTTATTGGTGCATATTGAGAACAGAAGACCAGATGTTTGTAATGAGAGTCATGGTTATTGGTGCAGATTGAGAACAGAAGACCAGATGTTTGTAATGAGAGTCATGATTATTGGTGCAGATTGAGAACAGAAGACCAGATGTTTGTGATGAGAGTCATGGTTATTGGTGCAGATTGAGTACAGAAGACCAGATGTTTGTAATGAGAGTCATGGTTATTGGTGCATATTGAGAACAGAAGACCAGATGCTTCCAATGAGAGTCATGGTTATTGTTGCAGATTGAGAACAGAAGACCAGATGTTGAAATAATTCAGTCTTCATTATAGCTGAATGGAAATGAGTTAGCAGACGTGTGTGTGTGTGTGTGTTGGCTGAATGGTAATGATGTGGTGGAAGTTAGTACAGCTACTGGCTTTATGAGGAAGCAAAGCGAAGGAAGAAATGGAAGGAGGGTGTAACATAGTGGAAGATCTCTGTCCTAGAAATACTGTGAGGTGGATTGCGTCAGGATATCATGTGGAACACATTATGGAGATATAAGCATACAAATGTACAATAATCAATGTTTATACATAAAGTTTTCTTTGATAGTTTACCAATAATTGATATCTCAATTATTTCAGTACTGTCAGTGTCTGTATTGAGACCTCTGTCTCAGTACTGTCTGTGTCAGTGTAACCGATGTGAAATGGCTAGCTAGTTAGCGGTGGTGCGCGCTAATAGCGTTTCAATCGGTGACGTCACTCGCTCTGAGACCTGAAGTAGTTGTTCCCCTTGCTCTGCAAGGGCTGCGGCTTTTGTGGCGCAATGGGTAACGATGCTTCGTGGGTGTCAGTTGTTGATGTGTGCAGAGGGTCCCTGGTTCAAGCCCAGGTTGGGGCGAGGAGAGGGATGGAAGCTATACTGTTACATCCGTATTGAGACCACTGTTGACAGAACAGCACTGTTAAATAAGGCCCCCTGTTCTCCAGATGATATAGAATTCAACAGTGCAGCTTTGGGGGTTTCTCTGCTGTCCCTCCAGGCACCCCCCCAGGTACAGGGACTGATCCCAGCTCTCTAGTGGTGTGGCTGCTGATGGGCCAGGGACTTAGCCTCAGGCACTGTCCCTATGGCTCTAGCCTCCCAGGGCTATAATGGAGAGAAACAAATACAACACATAGAAACCTGCTTCTCTCCATTTTACATTTTAGTCATTTAGCAGATCCTCTTATCCAGAGCAACTGACAGGAGCAATGAGGGTTAAGTGCCTTGCTCAAGGGCACTTCGACCAATTATTCACCTCACGGGCTCAGGGATTCAACACCAGCGACCTTTCAGTTACTGGCCCAACATTCTGAACCGCTAGGCTACCTGCTGTCTCACTCACTCACTCACTCACTCACTCACTCACTCACTCACTCACTCACTCACTCACTCACTCACTCACTCACTCACTCACTCACTCAGTCAGTCAGTCAGTCAGTCAGTCAGTCACTCAGTCACTCACTCAGTCACTCACTCACTCACTCACTCACTCTCTCACTCTCTCAAAATACCTTTCTCTCTCACTCATTCACTCACTCACTCATTCACTCACTCACTCACTCAGTCACTCACTCACTCTCTCACTCACTCACTCTCTCACTCTCTCAAAATACCTCACTCACTCACTCACTCACTCACTCACTCACTCACTCACTCACTCACTCACTCACTCACTCACTCAAAATACCTTTCTCTCTCACTCTCTCTCTCTCTCACACACTCACTCACTCTCTCTCTCACACTCACTCACTCACTCACTCACTCACTCACTCACTCACTCACTCACTCACTCAAAATACATTCTCTCTCACTCTCTCTCACTCACTCACTCACTCACTCACTCACTCACTCACTCACTCACTCACTCACTCACTCACTCAAAATACCTTTCTCTCTCACTCTCTCTCTCTCTCACACACTCACTCACTCTCTCTCTCACACTCACTCACTCACTCACTCACTCACTCACTCACTCACTCACTCACTCACTCACTCACTCACTCACTCACTCACTCACTCTCACTCACTCACTCACTCAAAATACATTCTCTCTCACTCTCTCTCACTCACTCACTCACTCACTCACTCACTCACTCACTCACTCACTCACTCACTCACTCACTCACTCACTCACTCACTCACTCACTCTCTCAAAATACCTTTCTCTCTCTCTCTCTCAAAATACCTTTCTCACTCTCTCTCTCAAAATACGTCTTTCTCTCTCTGTCAGCCCACATCTCCGACCCGCAGCGGTTTGGGCACAGGCAGCATTGTGTGTGTGCATGTGTGTTTGTAGTGCTGTGTGTGGGCGTGCTTCTCCAAACCATGCTGTAGAGGTCAGGGGTCAGCAGTGGAGGCGGCCAACAGACATCTTTTACAGCCATCACTAATGTAAACACACACACACAGACAAGACAGTGAAATTAACACTGAGGCTGTTACAGTAGATACAGACTGTTACACTACAGTACACCAACATATCAAGGCTGTTACAGTAGATACAGACTGTTACACTACAGTACACCAACATATCAAGGCTGTTACAGTAGATACAGACTGTTACACTACAGTACACCAACATAACAAGGCTGTTACAGTAGATACAGACTGTTACACTACAGTACACCAACATAACAAGGCTGTTACAGTAGATACAGACTGTTACACTACAGTACACCAACATATCAAAACTGTTTCAGTAGATAGATAGAGACTGTTAACACCTCTAGCCATTGAGGGGAGTGGAAAGAAAGCACAAACAGATTGATACTCAGGCTATGAATAGACAGCCACAGCTAGCAGACTGTATTACAGCCAGTGGAATGATAGCACAAACATACTGATACCCAGGCTATGAATAGACAGCCACAGCTAGCAGACTGTATTACAGCTAGTGGAATGATAGCACAAACAGACTGATACTCAGGCTATGAATAGACAGCCACAGCTAGCAGACTGTATTACAGCCAGTGGAATGATAGCACAAACAGACTGATACTCAGGCTATGAATAGACAGCCACAGCTAGCAGACTGTATTACAGCCAGTGGAATGAAAGCACAAACAGACTGATACCCAGGCTATGAACAGACAGCCACAGCTAGCAGACTGTATTACAGCCAGTGGAATGATAGCACAAACAGACTGATACCCAGGCTATGAACAGACAGCCATAGCTAGCAGACAGTATTATAGCTAGTGGAATGAAAGCACAAACAGACTGATACCCAGGCTATGAACAGACAGCCATAGCTAGCAGACAGTATTATAGCTAGTGGAATGATAGCACAAACAGACTGATGCCCAGGCTACAAACAGACAGCCACAGCTAGCAGACAGTATTACAGCCAGTGGAATGATAGCACAAACAGACTGATACCCAGGCTACAAACAGACAGCCACAGCTAACAGACAGTATTACAGCCAGTGGAATGATAGCACAAACAGACTGATACCCAGGCTATGAACAGACAGCCACAGCTAACAGACTGTATTACAGCCAGTGGAATGAAAGCACAAACAGACTGATACCCAGGCTATGAACAGACAGCCACAGCTAACAGACTGTATTACAGCTAGTGGAATGATAGCACAAACAGACTGATACCCAGGCTATGAGCAGACAGCCACAGCTAGCAGACTGTACCACAGCTAGTGGAATGATAGCACAAACAGACTGATACCCAGGCTATGAGCAGACAGCCACAGCTAACAGACTGTATTACAGCTAGTGGAATGATAGCACAAACAGACTGATACCCAGGCTATGAACAGACAGCCACAGCTAACAGACTGTATTTCAACCAGTGGAATGATAGCACAAACAGACTGATACCCAGGCTATGAACAGACAGCCACAGCTAACAGACTGTATTACAGCTAGTGGAATGATAGCACAAACAGACTGATGCCCAGGCTATGAACAGACAGCCACAGCTAACAGACTGTATTACAGCCAGTGGAATGATAGCACAAACAGACTGATGCCCAGGCTACGAACAGACAGCCACAGCTAACAGACTGTATTACAGCTATCTGCCTCATTCTCTGTTTACTTTGTAGCAGCACATACCTGATCCCCTTCCCTTGGGAATAGCATCAACACACCTAACAATCACAACCGCACACAAACACAAACTGTACAGTAATTAGTGCTGACCATCCCATCACAGGTTCAGGGGGTCGGTGTTGGGAGGAGGCGGGAGCTGGCCTCTCAGAGTCTCTAGGGTACCTATTAGGACTGAGGCATAGAGGCTTTACACTTCCACCCCCTGCTCACGCTACCGCGCAATTACCACAGCTAGGCCATGCTAATACTGCTACTGTCTCTCTACTGAACAATAACAGCTAGGCCATGCTAATACTGCTACTGTCTCTCTACTGAACAATAACAGCTAGGCCATGCTAATACTGCTACTGTCTCTCTACTGAACAGTAACAGCTAGGCCATGCTAATTCTGCTACTGTCTCTCTACTGAACAATGATAGCTAGGCCATGCTAATACTGCTACTGTCTCTCTACTGAACAATAACAGCTAGGCCATGCTAATACTGCTACTGTCTCTCTACTGAACAATAACAGCTAGGCCATGCTAATACTGCTACTGTCTCTCTACTGAACAGTAACAGCTAGGCCATGCTAATACTGCTACTGTCTCTCTACTGAACAGTAACAGCTAGGCCATGCTAATACTGCTACTGTCTCTCTACTGAAAAATAACAGCTAGGCCATGCTAATACTGCTACTGTCTCTCTACTGAAAAATAACAGCTAGGCCATGCTAATACTGCTACTGTCTCTCTACTGAACAATAACAGCTAGGCCATGCTAATACTGCTACTGTCTCTCTACTGAACAGTAACAGCTAGGCCATGCTAATACTGCTACTGTCTCTCTACTGAACAGTAACAGCTAGGCCATGCTAATACTGCTACTGTCTCTCTACTGAAAAATAACAGCTAGGCCATGCTAATACTGCTACTGTCTCTCTACTGAACAGTAACAGCTAGGCCTTGCTAATACTGCTACTGTCTCTCTACTGAACAATTACCACAGCTAGGCCATGCTAATAGTTACTGTCTCTCTACTGAACAATAACAGCTAGGCCATGCTAATGCTGCTACTGTCTCTCTACTGAACAATAACAGCTAGGCCATGCTAATAGTGCTACTGTATCTCTACAGAACAATAACATCTAGGACATGCTAATACTGCTACTATCTCTCTCATGAACAATAACAGCTAGGCCATGCTAATACTGCTACTGTCTCTCTACTGAACAATAACAGCTAGGCCATGCTAATACTGCTACTGTCTCTCTACTGAACAATAACAGCTAGGCCATGCTAATACTGCTACTGTCTTTCTACTGAACAGTAACAGCTAGGCCATGCTATTAGTGCTACTGTATCTCTACTGAACAATAACAGCTAGGCCATGCTAATACTGCTACTGTCTCTCTACTGAACAATAACAGCTAGGCCATGCTAATACTGCTACTGTCTCTCTACTGAACAATAACAGCTAGGCCATGCTAATACTGCTACTGTCTCTCTACTGAACAGTAACAGCTAGGCCATGCTAATACTGCTACTGTCTCTCTACTGAACAATGATAGCTAGGCCATGCTAATACTGCTACTGTCTCTCTACTTAATAATTACCACAGCTAGGCCATGCTAATACTGCTACTGTCTCTCTACTGAACAATTACCACAGCTAGGCCATGCTAATAGTTACTGTCTCTCTACTGAACAATAACAGCTAGGCCATGCTAATGCTGCTACTGTCTCTCTACTGAACAATAACAGCTAGGCCATGCTAATAGTGCTACTGTATCTCTACAGAACAATAACATCTAGGACATGCTAATACTGCTACTATCTCTCTCATGAACAATAACAGCTAGGCCATGCTAATACTGCTACTGTCTCTCTACTGAAAAATAACAGCTAGGCCATGCTAATGCTGCTACTGTCTCTCTACTGAACAATAACAGCTAGGCCATGCTAATGCTGCTACTGTCTCTCTACTGAACAATTACCACAGCTAGGCCATGCTAATACTGCTA
>NC_138297.1:71987500-72037500 GCF_965601325.2 Salmo salar
GTTATATAGAGACATGTTAGTGTTAGTGTTACATAGAGACATGTTAGTGTTATATAGAGACATGTTAGTGTTATATAGAGACATGTTAGTGTTAGTGTTATATAGAGACATGTTAGTGTTATATAGAGACATGTTAGTGTTATATAGAGACATGTTAGTGTTAGTGTTATATAGAGACATGTTAGTGTTATATAGAGACATGTTAGTGTTATATACAGACATGTTAGTGTTATATAGAGACATGTTAGTGTTATATAGAGACATGTTAGTGTTATATAGAGACATGTTAGTGTTATATAGAGACATGTTAGTGTTATACAGAGACATGTTAGTGTTATATAGAGACATGTTAGTGTTATATAGAGACATGTTAGTGTTATACAGAGACATGTTAGTGTTATATAGAGACATGTTAGTGTTAGTGTTATATAGAGACATGTTAGTGTTATATAGAGACATGTTAGTGTTATATAGAGACATGTTAGTGTTATATAGAGACATGTTAGTGTTATATAGAGACATGTTAGTGTTATATAGAGACATGTTAGTGTTAGTGTTATATAGAGACATGTTAGTGTTATATAGAGACATGTTAGTGTTATATAGAGACATGTTAGTGTTATATAGAGACATGTTAGTGTTATATAGAGACATGTTAGTGATATATAGTTACATGTTAGTGTTATATAGAGACGTGTTAGTGTTATATAGAGACATGTTAGTGTTATATAGAGACATGTTAGTGTTAGTGTTATATAGAGACATGTTAGTGTTATATAGAGACATGTTAGTGTTATATAGAGACATGTTAGTGTTAGTGTTATATAGAGACACGTTAGTGTTATACAGAGACATGTTAGTGTTATATAGAGACATGTTAGTGTTATATAGAGACATGTTAGTGTTATATCGAGACATGTTAGTGTTATATAGAGACATGTTAGTGTTAGTGTTATATAGAGACATGTTAGTGTTAGTGTTATATAGAGACATGTTAGTGTTATACAGAGACATGTTAGTGTTATATAGAGACATGTTAGTGTTATATAGAGACATGTTAGTGTTAGTGTTATATAGAGACATGTTAGTGTTAGTGTTATATAGAGACATGTTAGTGTTATATAGAGACATGTTAGTGTTATATAGAGACATGTTAGTGTTAGTGTTATATAGAGACATGTTAGTGTTAGTGTTATATAGAGACATATTAATGTTGTGGGTTTGCGGTTTTTGGGTTGTGTCCAAGTGTCATTGCCTGCAGTCTAAGGCTGTGTTTACACAGGCAGAACAATTCCAATCTTTTTTCCACTAATTGATCAGATCTTTTCACATCAGGGGCTCTTTTCAACCCTTGCCGAAACGTTACAGCTTGCGCGATGGACTTTGAAAGGTCATTTGCGATTGAGCCGACATACGCTTCATTTACCGTGAATGCAGTCTCTTTCACCTCTGGAATATTGCCTTTAAATGTCTATTAGTCTGTAGTGATGGACGATGATTTTAAATGTCTATTAGTCTGTAGTGATGGACGATGATTTTAAATGTCTATTAGTCTGTAGTGATGGACGATGATTTTAAATGTCTATTAGTCTGTAGTGATGGACGATGATTTTATATGTGTATTAGTCTGTAGTGATGGACGATGATTTTAAATGTCTATTAGTCTGTAGTGATGGACGATGATTTTAAATGTCTATTAGTCTGTAGTGATGGACGCTGATTTTAAATGTCTATTAGTCTGTAGTGATGGACGATGATTTTAAATGTCTATTAGTCTGTAGTGATGGACGATGATTTTAAATGTGTATTACTCTGTAGTGGTGGACGATGATTTTAAACGTCTATTAGTCTGTAGTGATGGACTGTCACGTTCTGACCAGTAAAGGGGTTATTTGTTATTGTAGTTTGGTCAGGACGTGGCAGGGGGTGTTTGTTTTATGTGGTTTGGGGTTTGTTGGGTTATGTTTTTTTGTAAGAGGGGTGTTTGTTTAGAGTGTTCCGGGGTTTTTGGGCTATGTTCTTGTTAGTTTATTTCTATGTTAGTTCTAGTCTTTCTATGTTTAGTTAATGGGGTTAACCTTCAATTGGAAGCAGCTTCTCCTCGTTGCTTCTAATTGAAGGTCTTATTTAAGAGGGGTGTTTTTTCTATGGGATTTGTGGGTAGTTGTCTCCTGTTTAGTGTCTGAGCACCTGATAGGACTGTTAGTGGCGGTAGGTAGGTAGGTAGGTAGGTAGGTAGGTAGGTAGGTAGGTAGGTAGGTAGGTAGGTAGGTAGGTAGGTGGGTGGGTAGGTAGGTGGGTAGGTGGGTAGTAGGTAGGTGGGTGGGTAGGTGGGTAGGTAGGTAGGTAGGTAGGTAGGTGGGTGGGTCAGGTAGGTGGGTGGGTGGGTGGGTAGGTAGGTAGGTAGGTAGGTAGGTAGGTGGGTGGGTGGGTGGGTAGGTAGGTAGGTAGGTAGGTAGGTGGGTGGGTGGGTGATTTGTTTGTTTTTTCCTTCTTCACATTAAAAAGAAGATGAGTATTCACGTTCCCGCTGCGTTTTGGTCTGATCCTTACGACGCCCGTTACATGGACGTTGACGATACTGATTGAGTAGGGCCACCAAGATCTTTTACAGAGCTGATCTGATTGGTCAAAAACAAGAAAACTTGTGAGAAAAAAAATATCAGAATTGAGCTGCCTGTTTTAACACAGATAAGCCCTGTGCATCTGGTAGAGGTTACCACCGTGGTCCCTGCTACATCAAAAGACACATGGCTAACTTCAGAGATTTAAACAATCTGAAAGGCCATCTCCAGCTCCCTGCCTAATTCATTTGCCTCTTGCTTTGCATCCAGAGCCCGTTGGGGATTATCAAGCTGGCTGTACAGATTCCTCTCTGTTGATAATAACACAGCGCATTCTCTGAATAGCACCGTTGGTTAAATGGGGACGATTAGGGCAAGTGGAACATGTGTTGGAGATCGTGTAGTGCGTCTAGACAATCAATGTCTGGTCGAATTGTGCCCAGAGAAAAGTTTAATCTTCTGCTATCTAAACTGTGGACGTTCTGTGGGTTATAGTGTCGAGTGCTCTAATGACTGGGCATCAATGGGATATATACTGTATATGTAGATTTTCTGGGATAAAACCAAATGAATCATTATTTTAATATTAAACAAATGAACCGACATTTTTTGAGTGTTTTGAAGCGGTTATGTGGCAGTAAAATGTTTCTGCTAAGAGTTGTGATTAATCTCGATGGATTAGATAACAAAGTCTGATAGTACAGTTTCAGTCTTCAGTGGAATTCCCTACAATACCAACATTAATGTGGTGAGACAGGACAAACGAATCTGACGACTACACACGTTCCCTGTAGTGGTCTGGGTGTAGCTGGTGCAGAGGACTCAGGCGCAGGACAGCAGAGATGAGTAACACACGTAACTTTACTCAAATATTCCAATAACATGTCGTAATACCGAGCCCACAAATAACGGACCGAACATACATAAAACAATCACGCACAAAAAAACATGGGGAAAAACAGAGGGTTAAATAATGAACAGGTAATTGGGGAATTGAAACCAGGTGTGTAAAACAAAGACAAAACAAATGGAAAATGAAAAGTGGATCGGCGATGGCTAGAAGGCCGGTGACGTCGACCGCCGAACGCCGCCCGAACAAGGAGAGGGACCGACTTCGGCGGAAGTCGTGACATTCCTCAGGAGAACTTCCTTAATGTCATATATCATATACCGTAAGACATGATGATTGGTTCATCTTTTAATTCAAACAAATCTAGCATAAAAAAAGTTAATACAAAAAAAATAGGTATTCTTCTCTTCTGATTCTGCTTAATCTTGATTGATTAGAGTCTGCCAACTTCCCAGAAGTCTCCAGTAGAATTCCCTTGCAGTCACAGACATAGTTGTGGTGACCCAATCTGACCAACCAACAACATTCCTCAGAAGAACTTTCCTACTTTTCCCCAACGCTCAAAAACCCCAAACAGCTTGAAACCTTTGATAGTTTGAAACAGAGTCATCATCAAAAAAAAGAACCCCTCTAGTCCTGACTTCCCTTCAGAGATCTGGCTACCGCATCAGAGACATCCAATCAGCTCCCAACAATCCTTATCTCTCCAATTACCTTCATTAAACAGTTTTCTTTTCTTTCCCTTTTTATCGTTTTATGAAGCTTAAACGCGTCACAGTTTATTGCTGCTACCAGTCGGGTTATCTGTGGATCGGTAATAGCAGCGGCTGAGAAGCGAGAGTTGAGAACGAGTATCATTACTGAAGGCCTTGGTCTGTATCCCAAATGACACGCAACAGTATTCCTTATATGGGGGACTCTACAGAAGCGGTGTAAATTGCTGTCCCCCCCCCAAAAAAAAACTGTTTAAAAACCCCCCAGTAAAGTCTCCAAACTTATGACATTTATTTACGTTCTAATTCAATCAAAGGCAATAACAAACATATTCAGTTAAATCCACCTGAAAATACAGAAGAAATTACACAACAAATATTGTGATTAACTCAAATATACTAATTGATTAAAAAAACCTTTATGTTTTGGTAAAATGTTTAAAAAAGGTCTAATCTTTGTAAATTATATCATAAATAGGACTGGTGGAGTGATGTCACACATGCAGCTAACACAGACATATGGAATTGTCTGCTCTAGCCAAAATTGCAACCAACTAATTGCAGCATTACTGCAAAAAAATGGAAGAGGCAAGTGGAAGGGGGATAAAGTAAGGAACTTGTCTGTTCAGCCCTGCATTAAAGACCAACGTTGGTTAAAGAAGATGTTGATAAATAAGAATTATACCATTTTCATTAAGGACCAACACATGGAAAGCTGTGCCATATAAATGGCAAAATAGTTGGGAAGAGATGTTCGATGTACCGATTCCATGGCACATGGTTTATGAATTGACACGCAAAACGACGCCGGGTACAAAACGTAGACTTTTTCCATTTAAATTATTATACAACATTCTTATAACCAGTAGAATGTTATATATATATATAGGGGATACAACCTTCCCAGCTCTGCAGATTCTGCTGCGAGGAGACAGAGTCATTAGATCATTTGTATTGGTACTGTCCATACTTAGCTTGTTTTTGGTTGCAGGTCCAGGAATGGCTGAAGAGTTGCAACATTTACTTGGAACACTGCAGATACATGTAGCACTACTGGGTGATCTGAAAAGTCATAGTCAATCAATCAATAATATAATTATTATTTTAGCAAAAGAATTTTCAGAACTTTTGTGAAACATCACAGCACAGTTGAAAAGATATGGCAAATAGAAACCCAATATGGATGGTGTTAAGAGATGGGAGGGGTTGAATGGAGCTGAAGGGTGGGACTAACAACAACAAGATAACAAATGTAAAATATACTGTGTCTGTAAAATGTATATAGGTTCAGAACCTTTGTGAAATAGCACAGTTACAAATGAACATGGTAAATATAAATCAAGCTGGATGGACATCAGAAATACAGGAAGGCCAGGATGAAAAACAAACAAAATATAACTATTGTACAATATATTGTGCCTGTAAAATGTATATAGTATATATAAGCTGGAAGTAGAAGCCTACGTGTTGTTGTTCGCTAGTTTACTCCAATTAGGGGAGGGGTGGTAGGGTTTGCAGGAAATAATAAAATAAAATATATTTTAAAAATATGTATATATGTATATATGTATGTATATTTGTATGTACACTACCGTTCAAAAGTTTGTGTTCACTTGTTTTGTCCTTGACGTTACCCTAGGATAGGGGGCGCCACAGCGCATTTTGGAAAAAATTCGTGCCCATTTTCAACGGCCTACTAATCAGACTCAGAAGCTAGGATATGCATATAATTAATACCTGTGGATAGAAAACACCCTAAAGTTTCTAAAACTGTTTGAATGGTGTCTATGAGTATAACAGAACTCAAATGGCAGTCAAAACCCCGAGACCGATTGAACCAGGAAGTGGAATTCTGAATTGTGGACTCAACTTCACGTCGTCGCCTATAATTCACACCGTGAGATATCGTTTATTGAGCACTTCCTATTGCTTCCACAAGATGTCGCCAGTCTTTACAAAGTGTTTTGAGCCTTCTACTGTCGAAACTCAGTGAATGAGACGCGTTGGAAATTGGTCACAGCGGGAGGGCCATCACCATTATGACGCCGGCGGCCCTGTCTACCCCTACCTTTGGAAACGTTTTGAAACACATTGAAATCGTCCCCCTCGAATCTTATGGCTCTCTTGTTGAAACAGGGTCTGAAGATTTATGTTATACAACGTTTGACATGTTTGAACGAATCTAAATGTGAAAAAAATGTATTATTTCGAAACCACTGTGGCGCGCAAGGCAGATTAGTTGGATACGCCCTTCGGACGCACTAACAACAGCAAGCTAATGGAACATAAAGGATGGACTTTTTCGACCAAAAATACATCTGTTGTGGACCTGGGATTCCTGGAAGTGCTTTCTGATGAAGACAACTAAAGGTAAGGGATTATTGACAATATTATACAACATTAGATGTGAAATGCGATTGTTCCAAGATGGCGCCGAGCTGTATTTACTAGCTCATTTTCTGAGTATCGCATCCCCTTTTATCGCTAAGTGTGATTACCCAGTAAAGTTATTTTTAAATCTGGTATGACAGGTGCTTTCAAGAGATATTCATCTATAAATCTTAGAATGACAATATTACATTTTAAACATGTTTTCGAATAGTAATTCAGTAAATTGTAGCACTGTTTCATCGGATGCTTTTGACGGGAAAATAGTTAGTCAACGTCAGACGCCGATGTAAAATGCTGTTTTCATATATAAATATGAACTTTATTGAACAAAAGAATGCATGCATTGTGTAACATGATGTCCTAGGTGTGTCATCTGATGAAGTTTGTAAAAGGTTAGTGCTGCATTTAGCTGTTTTTTGGTTATTTGTGATGCATGTGTTTGGTCGGAAAATGGCTATGTTGCTACTTTTACCATGTACTCCTCTAACATAATCTAATGATTTGCTTTTCCTGTTAAACCTTTTTGAAATCGGACGACGTGGGTCGATTCAGGAGAGGTGTATCTATAAAACAAAGAAAAAAAAAAATAATATATATATATATATATATTTTTTCAAATTATTAAATTTTGTTATGCTAATGGCGATATGATTTTTCGCTGGATTTTGATCCCGCTGACGGGATGAGACGCTGAAGAGGTTTTAAAGAAAGCAGGCCTTCTACGCAGAGTTCCTCTGTCCAGTGTCTGTGTTCTTTTGCCCATCTTAATCTTTTCTTTTTATTGGCCAGTCTGATATATATGGCTTTTTCTTTGCAACTCTGTCTAGAAGGCCAGCATCCCGGAGACACCTCTTCACTGTTCACGTTGAGACTGGTGGTTTTGCGGGTACTATTTAATGAAGCTGCCAGTTGAGGACTTGTGAGGCGTCTGTTTCTCAAACTAGACACTAATGTACTTGTACTCTTTCTCAGTTGTGCACCAGGGCCTCCCACTCATCTTTCTATTCTGGTTAGAGACAGTTTGAGCTGTTCTGTGAAGGGAGAGGTACACAGCGTTGTGTGAGATCTTCAGTTTCTTGGCAATTTCTAGCATGGAATAGCCTTCATTTCTCAGAACAAGAATAGACTGACGAGTTTCAGAAGAAAGTTATTTGTTTCTGGCCATTTTGAACAAGTAATCGAATCCACAAATGCTGATGCTCCAGATACTCAACTAGTATAATGGAGGCCAGTTTTATTGCTTCTTTATTAATCAGAACAGTTTTCAGCTGTGCTAACATAATTGCAAAAGGGTGTTTCTAATGATCAATTTGCCTTTTAAAATGATAAACTGGGATTAGCTAACACAACGTGCCATTGGAACACAGGAGTGATGGTTGCTGATAATGGGCCTCTGTACGCCTATGTAGATATTCCATAAAAAATCAGCGGTTTCCAGCTACAATAGTCATTTACAACATTAACACTGTATTTATGATCAATTTGATGTTATTTTAATGGACAAAAAATGTGCTTTTCTTTAAAAAACAAGGACATTTCTAAGTGACCAACCAAACCGTTGAACGGTAGCATACATGTATATATATATATTTTCACCTTTATTTAAGCAGGGACTCACCATTAAGACCAGCGTCCCTTGCACAAGGGAGCCCTGCATATACAATTTCATACAATTTCACGACAAAGACCCCCTCGACTTCAGAAATTAATTACAGATTTTCTTGAGTTATTTTAGATTAAAATCAGACTATTTTTCTGAGGAAGAGAACCGGCTACGGCATCTCAAGAGGGACAAACAGTGATATTGGTAATTATAAGGGTGTATGTGAGCTAAGAAGTTCTCTTCTCAGCTCAGTTCTGCTGGGTACAAACCCAACCTAGGTACGCAGGCACCTTGGACGTAGTTCCACCACCAAAACAACGCTTTATGTGAATGTTGGCTTTTAATTAAGCAGATCTGATAGAATCAGGCCCTAGTATAGCACAGGTGTTGTTTATACCACCTATTTCTATTGAGAGGTATCTGTCCCAATTCCTGACTCCTAAACTTCATGTTATTTCTATTGAGAGGTATCTGTCACCAATTCCTGATTCCTAAACATTCATATTATTTCTATTGAGAGGTATCTGTCCCAATTCCTGATTCCTAAACTTCATATTATTTCTATTGAGAGGTATCTGTCCCAATTCCCGACTCCTAAACTTCAGATTATTTCTATTGAGAGGTATCTGTCCCAATTCCTGACTACTAAACTTCATGTTTGTAAATAAAGTAATTAATATTTTTGTAGTTTGTTTTTACACTATTTTTTCAATAGAACATATTGAGTTGTTATATTATTACAGCTACTGATGGTTTGTTCATTTGGTCGGTTTGTTCATTTGTATATATCTTTGTCTGAAAAATGCTGTCCCCTATTTTTAATGCCACTACCTAAAACACACACTAAAGACTGTATAATTAATGTCCCTTAAGCCACACCCCTACACACATCACCAGCCTTCCCTGTAGCTCAGTTGGTAGAGCATGGTGTTTGCAACGCCAGGGTTGTGGGTTCGATTCCCACGGGGGGCCAGTACAAAAAATAAAATAAAAAATAAAAATAAAAAAAGAAATGTATGAAATTGTATGAAATGTATGCATTCACTACTGTAAGTCGCTCTGGATAAGAGCGTCTGCTAAATGACTAAAATGTAAATGTAAATGTAAATGTAATTAATGTCCCTTAAGCCACACCCCCTACACACCTCACCAGGTGATGGACACAGTATTAATTAATGTCCTTAAGCCACACCCCTACACACCTCACCAGGTGATGGGACTGTATAATTAAGGTCCCTTAAGCCACACCTCTACACACCTCACCAGGTGGATGGGGTTTCTCCTCTATCCAGACTACATGATGAACAGTGTGCCTGAAAACATTTTGGAGAAAAGGAATGAGCAAGTTAGTAAATCTTCATGTTTTTTTTTTTAAGAAGTGTTTTTAAGCGAACATCTAATATATCAAGAAATATGTAAATTACGGTTTTGGGACTAAAATATATTATTGCTGGGATGTACATATGTCCAAATGAAAGATAGCCAGCCATAAGTAAGCTATGGAGATTTAAAATTGTCCCCAATAACTCATAACGTTCCAAACTGAAACAGTCACAGCTTAAACCTATTGACACCATAGAGATATATAGAGTTCTCATCTTTGTATCTGTGCCATTATGGAGTCTGTGACAGCATGGGCAGAGCCAATTGAGGCAATGCTGCTTCTCTACTCTACTCTACTCTACTCTACTCTACTCTACTCTCTACTCTACTCTACTCTACTCTACCGTTCTGTTCTCTACTCTACTCTTACTCTACTCTACCGTTCTGTTCTCTACTCTACTCTACTCTACTCTACCGTTCTGGTTCTCTACTCTACTCTACTCTACTCTACTCTACTCTACTCTACTCTACTCTACTCTACTCTACTCTACCCTCGTACTCTACTCAACCGTTCTGTTCTCTACTCTACTCTACTCTACTCTACTCTACCGTTCTGTTCTCTACTCTACTCTTACCGTTCTGTTCTCTACTCTACTCTACTCTTACCGTTCTGTTCTGTACTCTACTCTACTTTACTCTACTCTTCTCTACTTCAATGTTTGTTAGATAAGATATTGTCTTAATTATCCCCCTTGAGGACAACAAGGTGTGTTAGATAATGTCTTTCCCTATGGGGACAATGAGGTGTGTTAGATAAGATAATGTAGTGCACTATGAAGGGAATCAGTATAGTGGTGAGGGGAACAGAGGGGTCAGTATAGTGGTGAGGGGAACAGAGGGGTCAGTATAGTGGTCAGGGGAACAGAGGGGTCAGTATAGTGGTGATGGGAACAGAGGGGTCAGTATAGTGGTGATGGGTTCAGTATAGTGGTGACGGGAACAGAGGGGTCAGTATAGTGGTGACGGGAACAGAGGGGTCAGTATAGTGGTGATGGGAACAGAGGGGTCCGTATAGTGGTGAGGGGAACAGAGGGGTCAGTATAGTGGTGATGGGAACAGAGGGGTCAGTATAGTGGTAATGGGGAACAGAGGGGTCAGTATAGTGGTGATGGGGATTAGAGGGGTCAGTATAGTGGTGATGGGGTCAGTATAGTGGTGAGGGGAACAGAGGGGTCAGTATAGTGGTGAGGGGAACAGAGGGGTCAGTATAGTGGTGAGGGGAACAGAGGGGTCAGTATAGTGGTGAGGGGAACAGAGGGGTCAGTATGGTGGTGATGGGGTCAGTATAGTGGTGACGGGAACAGAGGGGTCAGTATAGTGGTGAGGGGAACAGAGGGGTCAGTATAGTGGTGAGGGGAACAGAGGGGTCAGTATAGTGGTGAGGGGAACAGAGGGGTCAGTATAGTGGTGATGGGAACAGAGGGGTCAGTATAGTGGTGATGGGAACAGAGGGGTCAGTATAGTGGTGATGGGAACAGAGTGGTCAGTATAGTGGTGAGGGGAACGGAGGGGTCAGTATAGTGGTGATGGGAACAGAGGGGTCAGTATAGTGGTGATGGGGTCAGTATAGTGGTGAGGGGAACAGAGGGGTCAGTATAGTGGTGAGGGGAACAGAGGGGTCAGTATAGTGGTGATGGGGTCAGTATAGTGGTGACGGGAACAGAGGGGTCAGTATAGTGGTGACGGGAACAGAGGGGTCAGTATAGTGGTGATGGGAACAGAGGGGTCCGTATAGTGGTGAGGGGAACAGAGGGGTCAGTATAGTGGTGATGGGAACAGAGGGGTCAGTATAGTGGTGAGGGGAACAGAGGGGTCAGTATAGTGGTGATGGGAACAGAGGGGTCAGTATAGTGGTAATGGGGAACAGAGGGGTCAGTATAGTGGTGATGGGGATTAGAGGGGTCAGTATAGTGGTGAGGGGAACAGAGGGGTCAGTATAGTGGTGATGGGGAACAGAGGGGTCAGTATAGTGGTGAGGGGAACAGAGGGGTCAGTATAGTGGTGAGGGGAACAGAGGGGTCAGTATAGTGGTGAGGGGAACAGAGGGGTCAGTATAGTGGTGAGGTGAACAGAGGGGTCAGTATAGTGGTGATGGGGTCAGTATAGTGGTGAGGGGAACAGAGGGGTCAGTATAGTGGTCAGGGGAACAGAGGGGTCAGTATAGTGGTGATGGGAACAGAGGGGTCAGTATAGTGGTGAGGGGAACAGAGGGGTCAGTATAGTGGTGAGGTGAACAGAGGGGTCAGTATAGTGGTGATGGGGTCAGTATAGTGGTGAGGGGAACAGAGGGGTCAGTAGAGTGGAGATGGGGTCAGTATAGTGGTGATGGGAACAGAGGGGTCAGTATAGTGGTGATGGGAACAGAGGGGTCAGTATAGTGGTGATGGGAACAGAGGGGTCAGTATAGTGGTGAGGGGAACAGAGGGGTCAGTATAGTGGTGATGGGAACAGAGGGGTCAGTATAGTGGTGAGGGGAACAGAGGGGTCAGTATAGTGGTGATGGGAACAGAGGGGTCAGTACAGTGGTGAGGGGAACAGAGGTATAGTGGTGATGGGAACAGAGGGGTCAGTATAGTGGTGATGGGTTCAGTATAGTGGTGACGGGAACAGAGGGGTCAGTATAGT
The DNA here is from genome assembly GCF_965601325.2 of Salmo salar. Lineage (NCBI taxonomy): Eukaryota > Metazoa > Chordata > Actinopteri > Salmoniformes > Salmonidae > Salmo > Salmo salar. The sequence goes on from NC_138297.1 coordinate 71,999,630, forward strand.
GGTGATGGGAACAGAGGGGTCAGTACAGTGGTGAGGGGAACAGAGGGGTCAGTATAGTGGTGATGGGAACAGAGGGGTCAGTATAGTGGTGAGGGGAACAGAGGGGTCAGTATAGTGGTGAGGGGAACAGAGGGGTCAGTATAGTGGTGAGGGGAACAGAGGGGTCAGTATAGTGGTGATGGGAACAGAGGGGTCCGTATAGTGGTGAGGGGAACAGAGGGGTCAGTATAGTGGTGATGGGAACAGAGGGGTCAGTATAGTGGTGATGGGAACAGAGGGGTCCGTATAGTGGTGAGGGGAACAGAGGGGTCAGTATAGTGGTGATGGGAACAGAGGGGTCAGTATAGTGGTGATGGGAACAGAGGGGTCAGTATAGTGGTGAGGGGAACAGAGGGGTCAGTATAGTGGTGAGGGGAACAGAGGGGTCAGTAGAGTGGAGATGGGGTCAGTATAGTGGTGATGGGAACAGAGGGGTCAGTATAGTGGTGAGGGGAACAGAGGGGTCAGTATAGTGGTGAGGGGAACAGAGGGGTCAGTATAGTGGTGATGGGAACAGAGGGGTCAGTATAGTGGTGAGGGGAACAAAGGGGTCAGTATAGTGGTGAGGGGAACAAAGGGGTCAGTATAGTGGTGAGGGGAACAGAGGGGTCAGTATAGTGGTGATGGGAACAGAGGGGTCAGTATAGTGGTGAGGGGAACAGAGGGGTCAGTATAGTGGTGATGGGAACAGAGTGGTCAGTATAGTGGTGATGGGAACAGAGGGGTCAGTATAGTGGTGATGGGAACAGAGGGGTCAGTATAGTGGTGATGGGAACAGAGGGGTCAGTATAGTGGTGAGGGGAACAGAGGGGTCAGTATAGTGGTGAGGGGAACAGAGGGGTCAGTATAGTGGTGAGGGGAACAGAGGGGTCAGTATAGTGGTGAGGGGAACAGAGGGGTCAGTATAGTGGTGAGGGGAACAGAGGGGTCAGTATAGTGGTGATGGGAACAGAGGGGTCAGTATAGTGGTGATGGGAACAGAGTGGTCAGTATAGTGGTGAGGGGAACGGAGGGGTCAGTATAGTGGTGATGGGAACAGAGGGGTCAGTATAGTGGTGATGGGGTCAGTATAGTGGTGAGGGGAACAGAGGGGTCAGTATAGTGGTGAGGGGAACAGAGGGGTCAGTATAGTGGTGATGGGAACAGAGGGGTCAGTATAGTGGTGAGGGGAAAAGAGGGGTCAGTATAGTGGTAAGGGGAACAGAGGGGTCAATATAGTGGTGATGGGAACAGAGGGGTCAGTATAGTGGTGAGGGGAACAGAGGGGTCAGTATAGTGGTGAGGGGAACAGAGGGGTCAGTATAGTGGTCATGGGAACTGAGGGGTCAGTATAGTGGTGATGGGAACAGAGGGGTCAGTATAGTGGTGATGGGTTCAGTATAGTGGTGACGGGAACAGAGGGGTCAGTATAGTGGTGACGGGAACAGAGGGGTCAGTATAGTGGTGATGGGAACAGAGGGGTCCGTATAGTGGTGAGGGGAACAGAGGGGTCAGTATAGTGGTGATGGGAACAGAGGGGTCAGTATAGTGGTAATGGGGAACAGAGGGGTCAGTATAGTGGTGATGGGGATTAGAGGGGTCAGTATAGTGGTGATGGGGTCAGTATAGTGGTGAGGGGAACAGAGGGGTCAGTATAGTGGTGAGGGGAACAGAGGGGTCAGTATAGTGGTGAGGGGAACAGAGGGGTCAGTATAGTGGTGATGGGGTCAGTATAGTGGTGACGGGAACAGAGGGGTCAGTATAGTGGTGAGGGGAACAGAGGGGTCAGTATAGTGGTGAGGGGAACAGAGGGGTCAGTATAGTGGTGAGGGGAACAGAGGGGTCAGTATAGTGGTGATGGGAACAGAGGGGTCAGTATAGTGGTGATGGGAACAGAGGGGTCAGTATAGTGGTGATGGGAACAGAGTGGTCAGTATAGTGGTGAGGGGAACGGAGGGGTCAGTATAGTGGTGATGGGAACAGAGGGGTCAGTATAGTGGTGATGGGGTCAGTATAGTGGTGAGGGGAACAGAGGGGTCAGTATAGTGGTGAGGGGAACAGAGGGGTCAGTATAGTGGTGATGGGGTCAGTATAGTGGTGAGGGGAACAGAGGGGTCAGTATAGTGGTGATGGGAACAGAGGGGTGAGTATAGTGGTGAGGGGAAAAGAGGGGTCAGTATAGTGGTAAGGGGAACAGAGGGGTCAATATAGTGGTGATGGGAACAGAGGGGTCAGTATAGTGGTGAGGGGAACAGAGGGGTCAGTATAGTGGTAATGGGGAACAGAGGGGTCAGTATAGTGGTGAGGGGAACAGAGGGGTCAGTATAGTGGTGAGGGGAACAGAGGGGTCAGTATAGTGGTCAGGGGAACAGAGGGGTCAGTATAGTGGTGATGGGAACAGAGGGGTCAGTATAGTGGTGATGGGTTCAGTATAGTGGTGACGGGAACAGAGGGGTCAGTATAGTGGTGACGGGAACAGAGGGGTCAGTATAGTGGTGATGGGAACAGAGGGGTCCGTATAGTGGTGAGGGGAACAGAGGGGTCAGTATAGTGGTGATGGGAACAGAGGGGTCAGTATAGTGGTAATGGGGAACAGAGGGGTCAGTATAGTGGTGATGGGGATTAGAGGGGTCAGTATAGTGGTGATGGGGTCAGTATAGTGGTGAGGGGAACAGAGGGGTCAGTATAGTGGTGAGGGGAACAGAGGGGTCAGTATAGTGGTGAGGGGAACAGAGGGGTCAGTATAGTGGTGAGGGGAACAGAGGGGTCAGTATAGTGGTGATGGGGTCAGTATAGTGGTGACGGGAACAGAGGGGTCAGTATAGTGGTGAGGGGAACAGAGGGGTCAGTATAGTGGTGAGGGGAACAGAGGGGTCAGTATAGTGGTGAGGGGAACAGAGGGGTCAGTATAGTGGTGATGGGAACAGAGGGGTCAGTATAGTGGTGATGGGAACAGAGGGGTCAGTATAGTGGTGATGGGAACAGAGTGGTCAGTATAGTGGTGAGGGGAACGGAGGGGTCAGTATAGTGGTGATGGGAACAGAGGGGTCAGTATAGTGGTGATGGGGTCAGTATAGTGGTGAGGGGAACAGAGGGGTCAGTATAGTGGTGAGGGGAACAGAGGGGTCAGTATAGTGGTGATGGGGTCAGTATAGTGGTGACGGGAACAGAGGGGTCAGTATAGTGGTGACGGGAACAGAGGGGTCAGTATAGTGGTGATGGGAACAGAGGGGTCCGTATAGTGGTGAGGGGAACAGAGGGGTCAGTATAGTGGTGATGGGAACAGAGGGGTCAGTATAGTGGTGAGGGGAACAGAGGGGTCAGTATAGTGGTGATGGGAACAGAGGGGTCAGTATAGTGGTAATGGGGAACAGAGGGGTCAGTATAGTGGTGATGGGGATTAGAGGGGTCAGTATAGTGGTGAGGGGAACAGAGGGGTCAGTATAGTGGTGATGGGGAACAGAGGGGTCAGTATAGTGGTGAGGGGAACAGAGGGGTCAGTATAGTGGTGAGGGGAACAGAGGGGTCAGTATAGTGGTGAGGGGAACAGAGGGGTCAGTATAGTGGTGAGGTGAACAGAGGGGTCAGTATAGTGGTGATGGGGTCAGTATAGTGGTGAGGGGAACAGAGGGGTCAGTATAGTGGTCAGGGGAACAGAGGGGTCAGTATAGTGGTGATGGGAACAGAGGGGTCAGTATAGTGGTGAGGGGAACAGAGGGGTCAGTATAGTGGTGAGGTGAACAGAGGGGTCAGTATAGTGGTGATGGGGTCAGTATAGTGGTGAGGGGAACAGAGGGGTCAGTAGAGTGGAGATGGGGTCAGTATAGTGGTGATGGGAACAGAGGGGTCAGTATAGTGGTGATGGGAACAGAGGGGTCAGTATAGTGGTGATGGGAACAGAGGGGTCAGTATAGTGGTGAGGGGAACAGAGGGGTCAGTATAGTGGTGATGGGAACAGAGGGGTCAGTATAGTGGTGAGGGGAACAGAGGGGTCAGTATAGTGGTGATGGGAACAGAGGGGTCAGTACAGTGGTGAGGGGAACAGAGGGGTCAGTATAGTGGTGATGGGAACAGAGGGGTCAGTATAGTGGTGAGGGGAACAGAGGGGTCAGTATAGTGGTGAGGGGAACAGAGGGGTCAGTATAGTGGTGAGGGGAACAGAGGGGTCAGTATAGTGGTGATGGGAACAGAGGGGTCCGTATAGTGGTGAGGGGAACAGAGGGGTCAGTATAGTGGTGATGGGAACAGAGGGGTCAGTATAGTGGTGATGGGAACAGAGGGGTCCGTATAGTGGTGAGGGGAACAGAGGGGTCAGTATAGTGGTGATGGGAACAGAGGGGTCAGTATAGTGGTGATGGGAACAGAGGGGTCAGTATAGTGGTGAGGGGAACAGAGGGGTCAGTATAGTGGTGAGGGGAACAGAGGGGTCAGTAGAGTGGAGATGGGGTCAGTATAGTGGTGATGGGAACAGAGGGGTCAGTATAGTGGTGAGGGGAACAGAGGGGTCAGTATAGTGGTGAGGGGAACAGAGGGGTCAGTATAGTGGTGATGGGAACAGAGGGGTCAGTATAGTGGTGAGGGGAACAAAGGGGTCAGTATAGTGGTGAGGGGAACAGAGGGGTCAGTATAGTGGTGAGGGGAACAGAGGGGTCAGTATAGTGGTGAGGGGAACAAAGGGGTCAGTATAGTGGTGAGGGGAACAGAGGGGTCAGTATAGTGGTGATGGGAACAGAGGGGTCAGTATAGTGGTGAGGGGAACAGAGGGGTCAGTATAGTGGTGATGGGAACAGAGTGGTCAGTATAGTGGTGATGGGAACAGAGGGGTCAGTATAGTGGTGATGGGAACAGAGGGGTCAGTATAGTGGTGATGGGAACAGAGGGGTCAGTATAGTGGTGAGGGGAACAGAGGGGTCAGTATAGTGGTGAGGGGAACAGAGGGGTCAGTATAGTGGTGAGGGGAACAGAGGGGTCAGTATAGTGGTGAGGGGAACAGAGGGGTCAGTATAGTGGTGAGGGGAACAGAGGGGTCAGTATAGTGGTGATGGGAACAGAGGGGTCAGTATAGTGGTGATGGGAACAGAGTGGTCAGTATAGTGGTGAGGGGAACGGAGGGGTCAGTATAGTGGTGATGGGAACAGAGGGGTCAGTATAGTGGTGATGGGGTCAGTATAGTGGTGAGGGGAACAGAGGGGTCAGTATAGTGGTGAGGGGAACAGAGGGGTCAGTATAGTGGTGATGGGAACAGAGGGGTCAGTATAGTGGTGAGGGGAAAAGAGGGGTCAGTATAGTGGTAAGGGGAACAGAGGGGTCAATATAGTGGTGATGGGAACAGAGGGGTCAGTATAGTGGTGAGGGGAACAGAGGGGTCAGTATAGTGGTGAGGGGAACAGAGGGGTCAGTATAGTGGTCAGGGGAACAGAGGGGTCAGTATAGTGGTGATGGGAACAGAGGGGTCAGTATAGTGGTGATGGGTTCAGTATAGTGGTGACGGGAACAGAGGGGTCAGTATAGTGGTGACGGGAACAGAGGGGTCAGTATAGTGGTGATGGGAACAGAGGGGTCCGTATAGTGGTGATGGGAACAGAGGGGTCAGTATAGTGGTGATGGGAACAGAGGGGTCAGTATAGTGGTAATGGGGAACAGAGGGGTCAGTATAGTGGTGATGGGGATTAGAGGGGTCAGTATAGTGGTGATGGGGTCAGTATAGTGGTGAGGGGAACAGAGGGGTCAGTATAGTGGTGAGGGGAACAGAGGGGTCAGTATAGTGGTGAGGGGAACAGAGGGGTCAGTATAGTGGTGATGGGGTCAGTATAGTGGTGACGGGAACAGAGGGGTCAGTATAGTGGTGAGGGGAACAGAGGGGTCAGTATAGTGGTGAGGGGAACAGAGGGGTCAGTATAGTGGTGAGGGGAACAGAGGGGTCAGTATAGTGGTGATGGGAACAGAGGGGTCAGTATAGTGGTGATGGGAACAGAGGGGTCAGTATAGTGGTGATGGGAACAGAGTGGTCAGTATAGTGGTGAGGGGAACGGAGGGGTCAGTATAGTGGTGATGGGAACAGAGGGGTCAGTATAGTGGTGATGGGGTCAGTATAGTGGTGAGGGGAACAGAGGGGTCAGTATAGTGGTGAGGGGAACAGAGGGGTCAGTATAGTGGTGATGGGGTCAGTATAGTGGTGAGGGGAACAGAGGGGTCAGTATAGTGGTGATGGGAACAGAGGGGTGAGTATAGTGGTGAGGGGAAAAGAGGGGTCAGTATAGTGGTAAGGGGAACAGAGGGGTCAATATAGTGGTGATGGGAACAGAGGGGTCAGTATAGTGGTGAGGGGAACAGAGGGGTCAGTATAGTGGTAATGGGGAACAGTGGGGTCAGTATAGTGGTGAGGGGAACAGAGGGGTCAGTATAGTGTTCAGGGGAACAGAGGGGTCAGTATAGTGGTGATGGGAACAGAGGGGTCAGTATAGTGGTGATGGGGTCAGTATAGTGGTGACGGGAACAGAGCGGTCAGTATAGTGGTGACGGGAACAGAGGGGTCAGTATAGTGGTGATGGGAACAGAGGGGTCAGTATAGTGGTGATGGGGTCAGTATAGTGGTGACGGGAACAGAGGGGTCAGTATAGTGGTGACGGGAACAGAGGGGTCAGTATAGTGGTGATGGGAACAGAGGGGTCCGTATAGTGGTGAGGGGAACAGAGGGGTCAGTATAGTGGTGATGGGAACAGAGGGGTCAGTATAGTGGTGAGGGGAACAGAGGGGTCAGTATAGTGGTGATGGGAACAGAGGGGTCAGTATAGTGGTAATGGGGAACAGAGGGGTCAGTATAGTGGTGATGGGGATTAGAGGGGTCAGTATAGTGGTGAGGGGAACAGAGGGGTCAGTATAGTGGTGATGGGGAACAGAGGGGTCAGTATAGTGGTGAGGGGAACAGAGGGGTCAGTATAGTGGTGAGGGGAACAGAGGGGTCAGTATAGTGGTGAGGGGAACAGAGGGGTCAGTATAGTGGTGAGGTGAACAGAGGGGTCAGTATAGTGGTGATGGGGTCAGTATAGTGGTGAGGGGAACAGAGGGGTCAGTATAGTGGTCAGGGGAACAGAGGGGTCAGTATAGTGGTGATGGGAACAGAGGGGTCAGTATAGTGGTGAGGGGAACAGAGGGGTCAGTATAGTGGTGAGGTGAACAGAGGGGTCAGTATAGTGGTGATGGGGTCAGTATAGTGGTGAGGGGAACAGAGGGGTCAGTAGAGTGGAGATGGGGTCAGTATAGTGGTGATGGGAACAGAGGGGTCAGTATAGTGGTGATGGGAACAGAGGGGTCAGTATAGTGGTGATGGGAACAGAGGGGTCAGTATAGTGGTGAGGGGAACAGAGGGGTCAGTATAGTGGTGATGGGAACAGAGGGGTCAGTATAGTGGTGAGGGGAACAGAGGGGTCAGTATAGTGGTGATGGGAACAGAGGGGTCAGTACAGTGGTGAGGGGAACAGAGGGGTCAGTATAGTGGTGATGGGAACAGAGGGGTCAGTATAGTGGTGAGGGGAACAGAGGGGTCAGTATAGTGGTGAGGGGAACAGAGGGGTCAGTATAGTGGTGAGGGGAACAGAGGGGTCAGTATAGTGGTGATGGGAACAGAGGGGTCCGTATAGTGGTGAGGGGAACAGAGGGGTCAGTATAGTGGTGATGGGAACAGAGGGGTCAGTATAGTGGTGATGGGAACAGAGGGGTCAGTATAGTGGTGAGGGGAACAGAGGGGTCAGTATAGTGGTGAGGGGAACAGAGGGGTCAGTAGAGTGGAGATGGGGTCAGTATAGTGGTGATGGGAACAGAGGGGTCAGTATAGTGGTGAGGGGAACAGAGGGGTCAGTATAGTGGTGAGGGGAACAGAGGGGTCAGTATAGTGGTGATGGGAACAGAGGGGTCAGTATAGTGGTGAGGGGAACAAAGGGGTCAGTATAGTGGTGAGGGGAACAGAGGGGTCAGTATAGTGGTGAGGGGAACAGAGGGGTCAGTATAGTGGTGAGGGGAACAAAGGGGTCAGTATAGTGGTGAGGGGAACAGAGGGGTCAGTATAGTGGTGATGGGAACAGAGGGGTCAGTATAGTGGTGATGGGAACAGAGGGGTCAGTATAGTGGTGATGGGGTCAGTATAGTGGTGAGGGGAACAGAGGGGTCAGTATAGTGGTAAGGGGAACAGAGGGGTCAATATAGTGGTGATGGGAACAGAGGGGTCAGTATAGTGGTGAGGGGAACAGAGGGGTCAGTATAGTGGTGAGGGGAACAGAGGGGTCAGTATAGTGGTCAGGGGAACAGAGGGGTCAGTATAGTGGTGATGGGAACAGAGGGGTCAGTATAGTGGTGATGGGTTCAGTATAGTGGTGACGGGAACAGAGGGGTCAGTATAGTGGTGAGGGGAACAGAGGGGTCAGTATAGTGGTGAGGGGAACAGAGGGGTCAGTATAGTGGTGAGGGGAACAGAGGGGTCAGTATAGTGGTGATGGGAACAGAGTGGTCAGTATAGTGGTGAGGGGAACGGAGGGGTCAGTATAGTGGTGATGGGAACAGAGGGGTCAGTATAGTGGTGATGGGGTCAGTATAGTGGTGAGGGGAACAGAGGGGTCAGTATAGTGGTGAGGGGAACAGAGGGGTCAGTATAGTGGTGATGGGGTCAGTATAGTGGTGACGGGAACAGAGGGGTCAGTATAGTGGTGACGGGAACAGAGGGGTCAGTATAGTGGTGATGGGAACAGAGGGGTCCGTATAGTGGTGAGGGGAACAGAGGGGTCAGTATAGTGGTGATGGGAACAGAGGGGTCAGTATAGTGGTGAGGGGAACAGAGGGGTCAGTATAGTGGTGATGGGAACAGAGGGGTCAGTATAGTGGTAATGGGGAACAGAGGGGTCAGTATAGTGGTGATGGGGATTAGAGGGGTCAGTATAGTGGTGAGGGGAACAGAGGGGTCAGTATAGTGGTGATGGGGAACAGAGGGGTCAGTATAGTGGTGAGGGGAACAGAGGGGTCAGTATAGTGGTGAGGGGAACAGAGGGGTCAGTATAGTGGTGAGGGGAACAGAGGGGTCAGTATAGTGGTGAGGTGAACAGAGGGGTCAGTATAGTGGTGATGGGGTCAGTATAGTGGTGAGGGGAACAGAGGGGTCAGTATAGTGGTCAGGGGAACAGAGGGGTCAGTATAGTGGTGATGGGAACAGAGGGGTCAGTATAGTGGTGAGGTGAACAGAGGGGTCAGTATAGTGGTGAGGTGAACAGAGGGGTCAGTATAGTGGTGATGGGGTCAGTATAGTGGTGAGGGGAACAGAGGGGTCAGTAGAGTGGAGATGGGGTCAGTATAGTGGTGATGGGAACAGAGGGGTCAGTATAGTGGTGATGGGAACAGAGGGGTCAGTATAGTGGTGATGGGAACAGAGGGGTCAGTATAGTGGTGAGGGGAACAGAGGGGTCAGTATAGTGGTGATGGGAACAGAGGGGTCAGTATAGTGGTGAGGGGAACAGAGGGGTCAGTATAGTGGTGATGGGAACAGAGGGGTCAGTACAGTGGTGAGGGGAACAGAGGGGTCAGTATAGTGGTGATGGGAACAGAGGGGTCAGTATAGTGGTGAGGGGAACAGAGGGGTCAGTATAGTGGTGAGGGGAACAGAGGGGTCAGTATAGTGGTGAGGGGAACAGAGGGGTCAGTATAGTGGTGATGGGAACAGAGGGGTCCGTATAGTGGTGAGGGGAACAGAGGGGTCAGTATAGTGGTGATGGGAACAGAGGGGTCAGTATAGTGGTGATGGGAACAGAGGGGTCCGTATAGTGGTGAGGGGAACAGAGGGGTCAGTATAGTGGTGATGGGAACAGAGGGGTCAGTATAGTGGTGATGGGAACAGAGGGGTCAGTATAGTGGTGAGGGGAACAGAGGGGTCAGTATAGTGGTGAGGGGAACAGAGGGGTCAGTAGAGTGGAGATGGGGTCAGTATAGTGGTGATGGGAACAGAGGGGTCAGTATAGTGGTGAGGGGAACAGAGGGGTCAGTATAGTGGTGAGGGGAACAGAGGGGTCAGTATAGTGGTGATGGGAACAGAGGGGTCAGTATAGTGGTGAGGGGAACAAAGGGGTCAGTATAGTGGTGAGGGGAACAGAGGGGTCAGTATAGTGGTGAGGGGAACAGAGGGGTCAGTATAGTGGTGAGGGGAACAAAGGGGTCAGTATAGTGGTGAGGGGAACAGAGGGGTCAGTATAGTGGTGATGGGAACAGAGGGGTCAGTATAGTGGTGAGGGGAACAGAGGGGTCAGTATAGTGGTGATGGGAACAGAGTGGTCAGTATAGTGGTGATGGGAACAGAGGGGTCAGTATAGTGGTGATGGGAACAGAGGGGTCAGTATAGTGGTGATGGGAACAGAGGGGTCAGTATAGTGGTGAGGGGAACAGAGGGGTCAGTATAGTGGTGAGGGGAACAGAGGGGTCAGTATAGTGGTGAGGGGAACAGAGGGGTCAGTATAGTGGTGAGGGGAACAGAGGGGTCAGTATAGTGGTGAGGGGAACAGAGGGGTCAGTATAGTGGTGATGGGAACAGAGGGGTCAGTATATTGGTGATGGGAACAGAGTGGTCAGTATAGTGGTGAGGGGAACGGAGGGGTCAGTATAGTGGTGATGGGAACAGAGGGGTCAGTATAGTGGTGATGGGGTCAGTATAGTGGTGAGGGGAACAGAGGGGTCAGTATAGTGGTGAGGGGAACAGAGGGGTCAGTATAGTGGTGATGGGAACAGAGGGGTCAGTATAGTGGTGAGGGGAAAAGAGGGGTCAGTATAGTGGTAAGGGGAACAGAGGGGTCAATATAGTGGTGATGGGAACAGAGGGGTCAGTATAGTGGTGAGGGGAACAGAGGGGTCAGTATAGTGGTGAGGGGAACAGAGGGGTCAGTATAGTGGTCAGGGGAACAGAGGGGTCAGTATAGTGGTGATGGGAACAGAGGGGTCAGTATAGTGGTGATGGGTTCAGTATAGTGGTGACGGGAACAGAGGGGTCAGTATAGTGGTGACGGGAACAGAGGGGTCAGTATAGTGGTGATGGGAACAGAGGGGTCCGTATAGTGGTGAGGGGAACAGAGGGGTCAGTATAGTGGTGATGGGAACAGAGGGGTCAGTATAGTGGTAATGGGGAACAGAGGGGTCAGTATAGTGGTGATGGGGATTAGAGGGGTCAGTATAGTGGTGATGGGGTCAGTATAGTGGTGAGGGGAACAGAGGGGTCAGTATAGTGGTGAGGGGAACAGAGGGGTCAGTATAGTGGTGAGGGGAACAGAGGGGTCAGTATAGTGGTGATGGGGTCAGTATAGTGGTGACGGGAACAGAGGGGTCAGTATAGTGGTGAGGGGAACAGAGGGGTCAGTATAGTGGTGAGGGGAACAGAGGGGTCAGTATAGTGGTGAGGGGAACAGAGGGGTCAGTATAGTGGTGATGGGAACAGAGGGGTCAGTATAGTGGTGATGGGAACAGAGGGGTCAGTATAGTGGTGATGGGAACAGAGTGGTCAGTATAGTGGTGAGGGGAACGGAGGGGTCAGTATAGTGGTGATGGGAACAGAGGGGTCAGTATAGTGGTGATGGGGTCAGTATAGTGGTGAGGGGAACAGAGGGGTCAGTATAGTGGTGAGGGGAACAGAGGGGTCAGTATAGTGGTGATGGGGTCAGTATAGTGGTGAGGGGAACAGAGGGGTCAGTATAGTGGTGATGGGAACAGAGGGGTGAGTATAGTGGTGAGGGGAAAAGAGGGGTCAGTATAGTGGTAAGGGGAACAGAGGGGTCAATATAGTGGTGATGGGAACAGAGGGGTCAGTATAGTGGTGAGGGGAACAGAGGGGTCAGTATAGTGGTAATGGGGAACAGTGGGGTCAGTATAGTGGTGAGGGGAACAGAGGGGTCAGTATAGTGTTCAGGGGAACAGAGGGGTCAGTATAGTGGTGATGGGAACAGAGGGGTCAGTATAGTGGTGATGGGGTCAGTATAGTGGTGACGGGAACAGAGCGGTCAGTATAGTGGTGACGGGAACAGAGGGGTCAGTATAGTGGTGATGGGAACAGAGGGGTCAGTATAGTGGTGATGGGGTCAGTATAGTGGTGACGGGAACAGAGGGGTCAGTATAGTGGTGACGGGAACAGAGGGGTCAGTATAGTGGTGAGGGGAACAGAGGGGTCAGTATAGTGGTGAGGGGAACAAAGGGGTCAGTATAGTGGTGAGGGGAACAGAGGGGTCAGTATAGTGGTGATGGGAACAGAGGGGTCAGTATAGTGGTGAGGGGAACAGAGGGGTCAGTATAGTGGTGATGGGAACAGAGTGGTCAGTATAGTGGTGATGGGAACAGAGGGGTCAGTATAGTGGTGATGGGAACAGAGGGGTCAGTATAGTGGTGATGGGAACAGAGGGGTCAGTATAGTGGTGAGGGGAACAGAGGGGTCAGTATAGTGGTGAGGGGAACAGAGGGGTCAGTATAGTGGTGAGGGGAACAGAGGGGTCAGTATAGTGGTGAGGGGAACAGAGGGGTCAGTATAGTGGTGAGGGGAACAGAGGGGTCAGTATAGTGGTGATGGGAACAGAGGGGTCAGTATAGTGGTGATGGGAACAGAGTGGTCAGTATAGTGGTGAGGGGAACGGAGGGGTCAGTATAGTGGTGATGGGAACAGAGGGGTCAGTATAGTGGTGATGGGGTCAGTATAGTGGTGAGGGGAACAGAGGGGTCAGTATAGTGGTGAGGGGAACAGAGGGGTCAGTATAGTGGTGATGGGAACAGAGGGGTCAGTATAGTGGTGAGGGGAAAAGAGGGGTCAGTATAGTGGTAAGGGGAACAGAGGGGTCAATATAGTGGTGATGGGAACAGAGGGGTCAGTATAGTGGTGAGGGGAACAGAGGGGTCAGTATAGTGGTGAGGGGAACAGAGGGGTCAGTATAGTGGTCAGGGGAACAGAGGGGTCAGTATAGTGGTGATGGGAACAGAGGGGTCAGTATAGTGGTGATGGGTTCAGTATAGTGGTGACGGGAACAGAGGGGTCAGTATAGTGGTGACGGGAACAGAGGGGTCAGTATAGTGGTGATGGGAACAGAGGGGTCCGTATAGTGGTGAGGGGAACAGAGGGGTCAGTATAGTGGTGATGGGAACAGAGGGGTCAGTATAGTGGTAATGGGGAACAGAGGGGTCAGTATAGTGGTGATGGGGATTAGAGGGTCAGTATAGTGGTGATGGGGTCAGTATAGTGGTGAGGGGAACAGAGGGGTCAGTATAGTGGTGAGGGGAACAGAGGGGTCAGTATAGTGGTGAGGTGAACAGAGGGGTCAGTATAGTGGTGATGGGGTCAGTATAGTGGTGAGGGGAACAGAGGGGTCAGTATAGTGGTCAGGGGAACAGAGGGGTCAGTATAGTGGTGATGGGAACAGAGGGGTCAGTATAGTGGTGAGGGGAACAGAGGGGTCAGTATAGTGGTGAGGTGAACAGAGGGGTCAGTATAGTGGTGATGGGGTCAGTATAGTGGTGAGGGGAACAGAGGGGTCAGTAGAGTGGAGATGGGGTCAGTATAGTGGTGATGGGAACAGAGGGGTCAGTATAGTGGTGATGGGAACAGAGGGGTCAGTATAGTGGTGATGGGAACAGAGGGGTCAGTATAGTGGTGAGGGGAACAGAGGGGTCAGTATAGTGGTGATGGGAACAGAGGGGTCAGTATAGTGGTGAGGGGAACAGAGGGGTCAGTATAGTGGTGATGGGAACAGAGGGGTCAGTACAGTGGTGAGGGGAACAGAGGGGTCAGTATAGTGGTGATGGGAACAGAGGGGTCAGTATAGTGGTGAGGGGAACAGAGGGGTCAGTATAGTGGTGAGGGGAACAGAGGGGTCAGTATAGTGGTGAGGGGAACAGAGGGGTCAGTATAGTGGTGATGGGAACAGAGGGGTCCGTATAGTGGTGAGGGGAACAGAGGGGTCAGTATAGTGGTGATGGGAACAGAGGGGTCAGTATAGTGGTGATGGGAACAGAGGGGTCCGTATAGTGGTGAGGGGAACAGAGGGGTCAGTATAGTGGTGATGGGAACAGAGGGGTCAGTATAGTGGTGATGGGAACAGAGGGGTCAGTATAGTGGTGAGGGGAACAGAGGGGTCAGTATAGTGGTGAGGGGAACAGAGGGGTCAGTAGAGTGGAGATGGGGTCAGTATAGTGGTGATGGGAACAGAGGGGTCAGTATAGTGGTGAGGGGAACAGAGGGGTCAGTATAGTGGTGAGGGGAACAGAGGGGTCAGTATAGTGGTGATGGGAACAGAGGGGTCAGTATAGTGGTGAGGGGAACAAAGGGGTCAGTATAGTGGTGAGGGGAACAGAGGGGTCAGTATAGTGGTGAGGGGAACAGAGGGGTCAGTATAGTGGTGAGGGGAACAAAGGGGTCAGTATAGTGGTGAGGGGAACAGAGGGGTCAGTATAGTGGTGATGGGAACAGAGGGGTCAGTATAGTGGTGAGGGGAACAGAGGGGTCAGTATAGTGGTGATGGGAACAGAGTGGTCAGTATAGTGGTGATGGGAACAGAGGGGTCAGTATAGTGGTGATGGGAACAGAGGGGTCAGTATAGTGGTGATGGGAACAGAGGGGTCAGTATAGTGGTGAGGGGAACAGAGGGGTCAGTATAGTGGTGAGGGGAACAGAGGGGTCAGTATAGTGGTGAGGGGAACAGAGGGGTCAATATAGTGGTGAGGGGAACAAAGGGGTCAGTATAGTGGTGAGGGGAACAGAGGGGTCAGTATAGTGGTGATGGGAACAGAGGGGTCAGTATAGTGGTGATGGGAACAGAGTGGTCAGTATAGTGGTGAGGGGAACGGAGGGGTCAGTATAGTGGTGATGGGAACAGAGGGGTCAGTATAGTGGTGATGGGGTCAGTATAGTGGTGAGGGGAACAGAGGGGTCAGTATAGTGGTGAGGGGAACAGAGGGGTCAGTATAGTGGTGATGGGAACAGAGGGGTCAGTATAGTGGTGAGGGGAAAAGAGGGGTCAGTATAGTGGTAAGGGGAACAGAGGGGTCAATATAGTGGTGATGGGAACAGAGGGGTCAGTATAGTGGTGAGGGGAACAGAGGGGTCAGTATAGTGGTGAGGGGAACAGAGGGGTCAGTATAGTGGTCAGGGGAACAGAGGGGTCAGTATAGTGGTGATGGGAACAGAGGGGTCAGTATAGTGGTGATGGGTTCAGTATAGTGGTGACGGGAACAGAGGGGTCAGTATAGTGGTGACGGGAACAGAGGGGTCAGTATAGTGGTGATGGGAACAGAGGGGTCCGTATAGTGGTGAGGGGAACAGAGGGGTCAGTATAGTGGTGATGGGAACAGAGGGGTCAGTATAGTGGTAATGGGGAACAGAGGGGTCAGTATAGTGGTGATGGGGATTAGAGGGGTCAGTATAGTGGTGATGGGGTCAGTATAGTGGTGAGGGGAACAGAGGGGTCAGTATAGTGGTGAGGGGAACAGAGGGGTCAGTATAGTGGTGAGGGGAACAGAGGGGTCAGTATAGTGGTGATGGGGTCAGTATAGTGGTGACGGGAACAGAGGGGTCAGTATAGTGGTGAGGGGAACAGAGGGGTCAGTATAGTGGTGAGGGGAACAGAGGGGTCAGTATAGTGGTGATGGGAACAGAGGGGTCAGTATAGTGGTGATGGGAACAGAGGGGTCAGTATAGTGGTGATGGGAACAGAGTGGTCAGTATAGTGGTGAGGGGAACGGAGGGGTCAGTATAGTGGTGATGGGAACAGAGGGGTCAGTATAGTGGTGATGGGGTCAGTATAGTGGTGAGGGGAACAGAGGGGTCAGTATAGTGGTGAGGGGAACAGAGGGGTCAGTATAGTGGTGATGGGGTCAGTATAGTGGTGAGGGGAACAGAGGGGTCAGTATAGTGGTGATGGGAACAGAGGGGTGAGTATAGTGGTGAGGGGAAAAGAGGGGTCAGTATAGTGGTAAGGGGAACAGAGGGGTCAATATAGTGGTGATGGGAACAGAGGGGTCAGTATAGTGGTGAGGGGAACAGAGGGGTCAGTATAGTGGTAATGGGGAACAGTGGGGTCAGTATAGTGGTGAGGGGAACAGAGGGGTCAGTATAGTGTTCAGGGGAACAGAGGGGTCAGTATAGTGGTGATGGGAACAGAGGGGTCAGTATAGTGGTGATGGGGTCAGTATAGTGGTGACGGGAACAGAGCGGTCAGTATAGTGGTGACGGGAACAGAGGGGTCAGTATAGTGGTGATGGGAACAGAGGGGTCAGTATAGTGGTGATGGGGTCAGTATAGTGGTGACGGGAACAGAGGGGTCAGTATAGTGGTGACGGGAACAGAGGGGTCAGTATAGTGGTGATGGGAACAGAGGGGTCCGTATAGTGGTGAGGGGAACAGAGGGGTCAGTATAGTGGTGATGGGAACAGAGGGGTCAGTATAGTGGTGAGGGGAACAGAGGGGTCAGTATAGTGGTGATGGGAACAGAGGGGTCAGTATAGTGGTAATGGGGAACAGAGGGGTCAGTATAGTGGTGATGGGGATTAGAGGGGTCAGTATAGTGGTGAGGGGAACAGAGGGGTCAGTATAGTGGTGATGGGGAACAGAGGGGTCAGTATAGTGGTGAGGGGAACAGAGGGGTCAGTATAGTGGTGAGGGGAACAGAGGGGTCAGTATAGTGGTGAGGGGAACAGAGGGGTCAGTATAGTGGTGAGGTGAACAGAGGGGTCAGTATAGTGGTGATGGGGTCAGTATAGTGGTGAGGGGAACAGAGGGGTCAGTATAGTGGTCAGGGGAACAGAGGGGTCAGTATAGTGGTGATGGGAACAGAGGGGTCAGTATAGTGGTGAGGGGAACAGAGGGGTCAGTATAGTGGTGAGGTGAACAGAGGGGTCAGTATAGTGGTGATGGGGTCAGTATAGTGGTGAGGGGAACAGAGGGGTCAGTAGAGTGGAGATGGGGTCAGTATAGTGGTGATGGGAACAGAGGGGTCAGTATAGTGGTGATGGGAACAGAGGGGTCAGTATAGTGGTGATGGGAACAGAGGGGTCAGTATAGTGGTGAGGGGAACAGAGGGGTCAGTATAGTGGTGATGGGAACAGAGGGGTCAGTATAGTGGTGAGGGGAACAGAGGGGTCAGTATAGTGGTGATGGGAACAGAGGGGTCAGTACAGTGGTGAGGGGAACAGAGGGGTCAGTATAGTGGTGATGGGAACAGAGGGGTCAGTATAGTGGTGAGGGGAACAGAGGGGTCAGTATAGTGGTGAGGGGAACAGAGGGGTCAGTATAGTGGTGAGGGGAACAGAGGGGTCAGTATAGTGGTGATGGGAACAGAGGGGTCCGTATAGTGGTGAGGGGAACAGAGGGGTCAGTATAGTGGTGATGGGAACAGAGGGGTCAGTATAGTGGTGATGGGAACAGAGGGGTCAGTATAGTGGTGAGGGGAACAGAGGGGTCAGTATAGTGGTGAGGGGAACAGAGGGGTCAGTAGAGTGGAGATGGGGTCAGTATAGTGGTGATGGGAACAGAGGGGTCAGTATAGTGGTGAGGGGAACAGAGGGGTCAGTATAGTGGTGAGGGGAACAGAGGGGTCAGTATAGTGGTGATGGGAACAGAGGGGTCAGTATAGTGGTGAGGGGAACAAAGGGGTCAGTATAGTGGTGAGGGGAACAGAGGGGTCAGTATAGTGGTGAGGGGAACAGAGGGGTCAGTATAGTGGTGAGGGGAACAAAGGGGTCAGTATAGTGGTGAGGGGAACAGAGGGGTCAGTATAGTGGTGATGGGAACAGAGGGGTCAGTATAGTGGTGATGGGAACAGAGGGGTCAGTATAGTGGTGATGGGGTCAGTATAGTGGTGAGGGGAACAGAGGGGTCAGTATAGTGGTAAGGGGAACAGAGGGGTCAATATAGTGGTGATGGGAACAGAGGGGTCAGTATAGTGGTGAGGGGAACAGAGGGGTCAGTATAGTGGTGAGGGGAACAGAGGGGTCAGTATAGTGGTCAGGGGAACAGAGGGGTCAGTATAGTGGTGATGGGAACAGAGGGGTCAGTATAGTGGTGATGGGTTCAGTATAGTGGTGACGGGAACAGAGGGGTCAGTATAGTGGTGAGGGGAACAGAGGGGTCAGTATAGTGGTGAGGGGAACAGAGGGGTCAGTATAGTGGTGAGGGGAACAGAGGGGTCAGTATAGTGGTGATGGGAACAGAGTGGTCAGTATAGTGGTGAGGGGAACGGAGGGGTCAGTATAGTGGTGATGGGAACAGAGGGGTCAGTATAGTGGTGATGGGGTCAGTATAGTGGTGAGGGGAACAGAGGGGTCAGTATAGTGGTGAGGGGAACAGAGGGGTCAGTATAGTGGTGATGGGGTCAGTATAGTGGTGACGGGAACAGAGGGGTCAGTATAGTGGTGACGGGAACAGAGGGGTCAGTATAGTGGTGATGGGAACAGAGGGGTCCGTATAGTGGTGAGGGGAACAGAGGGGTCAGTATAGTGGTGATGGGAACAGAGGGGTCAGTATAGTGGTGAGGGGAACAGAGGGGTCAGTATAGTGGTGATGGGAACAGAGGGGTCAGTATAGTGGTAATGGGGAACAGAGGGGTCAGTATAGTGGTGATGGGGATTAGAGGGGTCAGTATAGTGGTGAGGGGAACAGAGGGGTCAGTATAGTGGTGATGGGGAACAGAGGGGTCAGTATAGTGGTGAGGGGAACAGAGGGGTCAGTATAGTGGTGAGGGGAACAGAGGGGTCAGTATAGTGGTGAGGGGAACAGAGGGGTCAGTATAGTGGTGAGGTGAACAGAGGGGTCAGTATAGTGGTGATGGGGTCAGTATAGTGGTGAGGGGAACAGAGGGGTCAGTATAGTGGTCAGGGGAACAGAGGGGTCAGTATAGTGGTGATGGGAACAGAGGGGTCAGTATAGTGGTGAGGGGAACAGAGGGGTCAGTATAGTGGTGAGGTGAACAGAGGGGTCAGTATAGTGGTGATGGGGTCAGTATAGTGGTGAGGGGAACAGAGGGGTCAGTAGAGTGGAGATGGGGTCAGTATAGTGGTGATGGGAACAGAGGGGTCAGTATAGTGGTGATGGGAACAGAGGGGTCAGTATAGTGGTGATGGGAACAGAGGGGTCAGTATAGTGGTGAGGGGAACAGAGGGGTCAGTATAGTGGTGATGGGAACAGAGGGGTCAGTATAGTGGTGAGGGGAACAGAGGGGTCAGTATAGTGGTGATGGGAACAGAGGGGTCAGTACAGTGGTGAGGGGAACAGAGGGGTCAGTATAGTGGTGATGGGAACAGAGGGGTCAGTATAGTGGTGAGGGGAACAGAGGGGTCAGTATAGTGGTGAGGGGAACAGAGGGGTCAGTATAGTGGTGAGGGGAACAGAGGGGTCAGTATAGTGGTGATGGGAACAGAGGGGTCCGTATAGTGGTGAGGGGAACAGAGGGGTCAGTATAGTGGTGATGGGAACAGAGGGGTCAGTATAGTGGTGATGGGAACAGAGGGGTCCGTATAGTGGTGAGGGGAACAGAGGGGTCAGTATAGTGGTGATGGGAACAGAGGGGTCAGTATAGTGGTGATGGGAACAGAGGGGTCAGTATAGTGGTGAGGGGAACAGAGGGGTCAGTATAGTGGTGAGGGGAACAGAGGGGTCAGTAGAGTGGAGATGGGGTCAGTATAGTGGTGATGGGAACAGAGGGGTCAGTATAGTGGTGAGGGGAACAGAGGGGTCAGTATAGTGGTGAGGGGAACAGAGGGGTCAGTATAGTGGTGATGGGAACAGAGGGGTCAGTATAGTGGTGAGGGGAACAAAGGGGTCAGTATAGTGGTGAGGGGAACAGAGGGGTCAGTATAGTGGTGAGGGGAACAGAGGGGTCAGTATAGTGGTGAGGGGAACAAAGGGGTCAGTATAGTGGTGAGGGGAACAGAGGGGTCAGTATAGTGGTGATGGGAACAGAGGGGTCAGTATAGTGGTGAGGGGAACAGAGGGGTCAGTATAGTGGTGATGGGAACAGAGTGGTCAGTATAGTGGTGATGGGAACAGAGGGGTCAGTATAGTGGTGATGGGAACAGAGGGGTCAGTATAGTGGTGATGGGAACAGAGGGGTCAGTATAGTGGTGAGGGGAACAGAGGGGTCAGTATAGTGGTGAGGGGAACAGAGGGGTCAGTATAGTGGTGAGGGGAACAGAGGGGTCAGTATAGTGGTGAGGGGAACAGAGGGGTCAGTATAGTGGTGATGGGAACAGAGGGGTCAGTATAGTGGTGATGGGAACAGAGTGGTCAGTATAGTGGTGAGGGGAACGGAGGGGTCAGTATAGTGGTGATGGGAACAGAGGGGTCAGTATAGTGGTGATGGGGTCAGTATAGTGGTGAGGGGAACAGAGGGGTCAGTATAGTGGTGAGGGGAACAGAGGGGTCAGTATAGTGGTGATGGGAACAGAGGGGTCAGTATAGTGGTGAGGGGAAAAGAGGGGTCAGTATAGTGGTAAGGGGAACAGAGGGGTCAATATAGTGGTGATGGGAACAGAGGGGTCAGTATAGTGGTGAGGGGAACAAAGGGGTCAGTATAGTGGTGAGGGGAACAGAGGGGTCAGTATAGTGGTGAGGGGAACAGAGGGGTCAGTATAGTGGTGAGGGGAACAAAGGGGTCAGTATAGTGGTGAGGGGAACAGAGGGGTCAGTATAGTGGTGATGGGAACAGAGGGGTCAGTATAGTGGTGAGGGGAACAGAGGGGTCAGTATAGTGGTGATGGGAACAGAGTGGTCAGTATAGTGGTGATGGGAACAGAGGGGTCAGTATAGTGGTGATGGGAACAGAGGGGTCAGTATAGTGGTGATGGGAACAGAGGGGTCAGTATAGTGGTGAGGGGAACAGAGGGGTCAGTATAGTGGTGAGGGGAACAGAGGGGTCAGTATAGTGGTGAGGGGAACAGAGGGGTCAGTATAGTGGTGAGGGGAACAGAGGGGTCAGTATAGTGGTGATGGGAACAGAGGGGTCAGTATAGTGGTGATGGGAACAGAGTGGTCAGTATAGTGGTGAGGGGAACGGAGGGGTCAGTATAGTGGTGATGGGAACAGAGGGGTCAGTATAGTGGTGATGGGGTCAGTATAGTGGTGAGGGGAACAGAGGGGTCAGTATAGTGGTGAGGGGAACAGAGGGGTCAGTATAGTGGTGATGGGAACAGAGGGGTCAGTATAGTGGTGAGGGGAAAAGAGGGGTCAGTATAGTGGTAAGGGGAACAGAGGGGTCAATATAGTGGTGATGGGAACAGAGGGGTCAGTATAGTGGTGAGGGGAACAGAGGGGTCAGTATAGTGGTGAGGGGAACAGAGGGGTCAGTATAGTGGTCAGGGGAACAGAGGGGTCAGTATAGTGGTGATGGGAACAGAGGGGTCAGTATAGTGGTGATGGGTTCAGTATAGTGGTGACGGGAACAGAGGGGTCAGTATAGTGGTGACGGGAACAGAGGGGTCAGTATAGTGGTGATGGGAACAGAGGGGTCCGTATAGTGGTGAGGGGAACAGAGGGGTCAGTATAGTGGTGATGGGAACAGAGGGGTCAGTATAGTGGTAATGGGGAACAGAGGGGTCAGTATAGTGGTGATGGGGATTAGAGGGGTCAGTATAGTGGTGATGGGGTCAGTATAGTGGTGAGGGGAACAGAGGGGTCAGTATAGTGGTGAGGGGAACAGAGGGGTCAGTATAGTGGTGAGGGGAACAGAGGGGTCAGTATAGTGGTGATGGGGTCAGTATAGTGGTGACGGGAACAGAGGGGTCAGTATAGTGGTGAGGGGAACAGAGGGGTCAGTATAGTGGTGAGGGGAACAGAGGGGTCAGTATAGTGGTGAGGGGAACAGAGGGGTCAGTATAGTGGTGATGGGAACAGAGGGGTCAGTATAGTGGTGATGGGAACAGAGGGGTCAGTATAGTGGTGATGGGAACAGAGTGGTCAGTATAGTGGTGAGGGGAACGGAGGGGTCAGTATAGTGGTGATGGGAACAGAGGGGTCAGTATAGTGGTGATGGGGTCAGTATAGTGGTGAGGGGAACAGAGGGGTCAGTATAGTGGTGAGGGGAACAGAGGGGTCAGTATAGTGGTGATGGGGTCAGTATAGTGGTGAGGGGAACAGAGGGGTCAGTATAGTGGTGATGGGAACAGAGGGGTGAGTATAGTGGTGAGGGGAAAAGAGGGGTCAGTATAGTGGTAAGGGGAACAGAGGGGTCAATATAGTGGTGATGGGAACAGAGGGGTCAGTATAGTGGTGAGGGGAACAGAGGGGTCAGTATAGTGGTAATGGGGAACAGTGGGGTCAGTATAGTGGTGAGGGGAACAGAGGGGTCAGTATAGTGTTCAGGGGAACAGAGGGGTCAGTATAGTGGTGATGGGAACAGAGGGGTCAGTATAGTGGTGATGGGGTCAGTATAGTGGTGACGGGAACAGAGCGGTCAGTATAGTGGTGACGGGAACAGAGGGGTCAGTATAGTGGTGATGGGAACAGAGGGGTCAGTATAGTGGTGATGGGGTCAGTATAGTGGTGACGGGAACAGAGGGGTCAGTATAGTGGTGACGGGAACAGAGGGGTCAGTATAGTGGTGAGGGGAACAGAGGGGTCAGTATAGTGGTGAGGGGAACAAAGGGGTCAGTATAGTGGTGAGGGGAACAGAGGGGTCAGTATAGTGGTGATGGGAACAGAGGGGTCAGTATAGTGGTGATGGGAACAGAGTGGTCAGTATAGTGGTGATGGGAACAGAGGGGTCAGTATAGTGGTGATGGGAACAGAGGGGTCAGTATAGTGGTGATGGGAACAGAGGGGTCAGTATAGTGGTGAGGGGAACAGAGGGGTCAGTATAGTGGTGAGGGGAACAGAGGGGTCAGTATAGTGGTGAGGGGAACAGAGGGGTCAGTATAGTGGTGAGGGGAACAGAGGGGTCAGTATAGTGGTGAGGGGAACAGAGGGGTCAGTATAGTGGTGATGGGAACAGAGGGGTCAGTATAGTGGTGATGGGAACAGAGTGGTCAGTATAGTGGTGAGGGGAACGGAGGGGTCAGTATAGTGGTGATGGGAACAGAGGGGTCAGTATAGTGGTGATGGGGTCAGTATAGTGGTGAGGGGAACAGAGGGGTCAGTATAGTGGTGAGGGGAACAGAGGGGTCAGTATAGTGGTGATGGGAACAGAGGGGTCAGTATAGTGGTGAGGGGAAAAGAGGGGTCAGTATAGTGGTAAGGGGAACAGAGGGGTCAATATAGTGGTGATGGGAACAGAGGGGTCAGTATAGTGGTGAGGGGAACAGAGGGGTCAGTATAGTGGTGAGGGGAACAGAGGGGTCAGTATAGTGGTCAGGGGAACAGAGGGGTCAGTATAGTGGTGATGGGAACAGAGGGGTCAGTATAGTGGTGATGGGTTCAGTATAGTGGTGACGGGAACAGAGGGGTCAGTATAGTGGTGACGGGAACAGAGGGGTCAGTATAGTGGTGATGGGAACAGAGGGGTCCGTATAGTGGTGAGGGGAACAGAGGGGTCAGTATAGTGGTGATGGGAACAGAGGGGTCAGTATAGTGGTAATGGGGAACAGAGGGGTCAGTATAGTGGTGATGGGGATTAGAGGGGTCAGTATAGTGGTGATGGGGTCAGTATAGTGGTGAGGGGAACAGAGGGGTCAGTATAGTGGTGAGGGGAACAGAGGGGTCAGTATAGTGGTGAGGGGAACAGAGGGGTCAGTATAGTGGTGATGGGGTCAGTATAGTGGTGACGGGAACAGAGGGGTCAGTATAGTGGTGAGGGGAACAGAGGGGTCAGTATAGTGGTGAGGGGAACAGAGGGGTCAGTATAGTGGTGAGGGGAACAGAGGGGTCAGTATAGTGGTGATGGGAACAGAGGGGTCAGTATAGTGGTGATGGGAACAGAGGGGTCAGTATAGTGGTGATGGGAACAGAGTGGTCAGTATAGTGGTGAGGGGAACGGAGGGGTCAGTATAGTGGTGATGGGAACAGAGGGGTCAGTATAGTGGTGATGGGGTCAGTATAGTGGTGAGGGGAACAGAGGGGTCAGTATAGTGGTGAGGGGAACAGAGGGGTCAGTATAGTGGTGATGGGGTCAGTATAGTGGTGAGGGGAACAGAGGGGTCAGTATAGTGGTGATGGGAACAGAGGGGTGAGTATAGTGGTGAGGGGAAAAGAGGGGTCAGTATAGTGGTAAGGGGAACAGAGGGGTCAATATAGTGGTGATGGGAACAGAGGGGTCAGTATAGTGGTGAGGGGAACAGAGGGGTCAGTATAGTGGTAATGGGGAACAGTGGGGTCAGTATAGTGGTGAGGGGAACAGAGGGGTCAGTATAGTGTTCAGGGGAACAGAGGGGTCAGTATAGTGGTGATGGGAACAGAGGGGTCAGTATAGTGGTGATGGGGTCAGTATAGTGGTGACGGGAACAGAGCGGTCAGTATAGTGGTGACGGGAACAGAGGGGTCAGTATAGTGGTGATGGGAACAGAGGGGTCAGTATAGTGGTGATGGGGTCAGTATAGTGGTGACGGGAACAGAGGGGTCAGTATAGTGGTGACGGGAACAGAGGGGTCAGTATAGTGGTGATGGGAACAGAGGGGTCCGTATAGTGGTGAGGGGAACAGAGGGGTCAGTATAGTGGTGATGGGAACAGAGGGGTCAGTATAGTGGTGAGGGGAACAGAGGGGTCAGTATAGTGGTGATGGGAACAGAGGGGTCAGTATAGTGGTAATGGGGAACAGAGGGGTCAGTATAGTGGTGATGGGGATTAGAGGGGTCAGTATAGTGGTGAGGGGAACAGAGGGGTCAGTATAGTGGTGATGGGGAACAGAGGGGTCAGTATAGTGGTGAGGGGAACAGAGGGGTCAGTATAGTGGTGAGGGGAACAGAGGGGTCAGTATAGTGGTGAGGGGAACAGAGGGGTCAGTATAGTGGTGAGGTGAACAGAGGGGTCAGTATAGTGGTGATGGGGTCAGTATAGTGGTGAGGGGAACAGAGGGGTCAGTATAGTGGTCAGGGGAACAGAGGGGTCAGTATAGTGGTGATGGGAACAGAGGGGTCAGTATAGTGGTGAGGGGAACAGAGGGGTCAGTATAGTGGTGAGGTGAACAGAGGGGTCAGTATAGTGGTGATGGGGTCAGTATAGTGGTGAGGGGAACAGAGGGGTCAGTAGAGTGGAGATGGGGTCAGTATAGTGGTGATGGGAACAGAGGGGTCAGTATAGTGGTGATGGGAACAGAGGGGTCAGTATAGTGGTGATGGGAACAGAGGGGTCAGTATAGTGGTGAGGGGAACAGAGGGGTCAGTATAGTGGTGATGGGAACAGAGGGGTCAGTATAGTGGTGAGGGGAACAGAGGGGTCAGTATAGTGGTGATGGGAACAGAGGGGTCAGTACAGTGGTGAGGGGAACAGAGGGGTCAGTATAGTGGTGATGGGAACAGAGGGGTCAGTATAGTGGTGAGGGGAACAGAGGGGTCAGTATAGTGGTGAGGGGAACAGAGGGGTCAGTATAGTGGTGAGGGGAACAGAGGGGTCAGTATAGTGGTGATGGGAACAGAGGGGTCCGTATAGTGGTGAGGGGAACAGAGGGGTCAGTATAGTGGTGATGGGAACAGAGGGGTCAGTATAGTGGTGATGGGAACAGAGGGGTCAGTATAGTGGTGAGGGGAACAGAGGGGTCAGTATAGTGGTGAGGGGAACAGAGGGGTCAGTAGAGTGGAGATGGGGTCAGTATAGTGGTGATGGGAACAGAGGGGTCAGTATAGTGGTGAGGGGAACAGAGGGGTCAGTATAGTGGTGAGGGGAACAGAGGGGTCAGTATAGTGGTGATGGGAACAGAGGGGTCAGTATAGTGGTGAGGGGAACAAAGGGGTCAGTATAGTGGTGAGGGGAACAGAGGGGTCAGTATAGTGGTGAGGGGAACAGAGGGGTCAGTATAGTGGTGAGGGGAACAAAGGGGTCAGTATAGTGGTGAGGGGAACAGAGGGGTCAGTATAGTGGTGATGGGAACAGAGGGGTCAGTATAGTGGTGATGGGAACAGAGGGGTCAGTATAGTGGTGATGGGGTCAGTATAGTGGTGAGGGGAACAGAGGGGTCAGTATAGTGGTAAGGGGAACAGAGGGGTCAATATAGTGGTGATGGGAACAGAGGGGTCAGTATAGTGGTGAGGGGAACAGAGGGGTCAGTATAGTGGTGAGGGGAACAGAGGGGTCAGTATAGTGGTCAGGGGAACAGAGGGGTCAGTATAGTGGTGATGGGAACAGAGGGGTCAGTATAGTGGTGATGGGTTCAGTATAGTGGTGACGGGAACAGAGGGGTCAGTATAGTGGTGACGGGAACAGAGGGGTCAGTATAGTGGTGATGGGAACAGAGGGGTCCGTATAGTGGTGAGGGGAACAGAGGGGTCAGTATAGTGGTGATGGGAACAGAGGGGTCAGTATAGTGGTAATGGGGAACAGAGGGGTCAGTATAGTGGTGATGGGGATTAGAGGGGTCAGTATAGTGGTGATGGGGTCAGTATAGTGGTGAGGGGAACAGAGGGGTCAGTATAGTGGTGAGGGGAACAGAGGGGTCAGTATAGTGGTGAGGGGAACAGAGGGGTCAGTATAGTGGTGATGGGGTCAGTATAGTGGTGACGGGAACAGAGGGGTCAGTATAGTGGTGAGGGGAACAGAGGGGTCAGTATAGTGGTGAGGGGAACAGAGGGGTCAGTATAGTGGTGAGGGGAACAGAGGGGTCAGTATAGTGGTGATGGGAACAGAGGGGTCAGTATAGTGGTGATGGGAACAGAGGGGTCAGTATAGTGGTGATGGGAACAGAGTGGTCAGTATAGTGGTGAGGGGAACGGAGGGGTCAGTATAGTGGTGATGGGAACAGAGGGGTCAGTATAGTGGTGATGGGGTCAGTATAGTGGTGAGGGGAACAGAGGGGTCAGTATAGTGGTGAGGGGAACAGAGGGGTCAGTATAGTGGTGATGGGGTCAGTATAGTGGTGAGGGGAACAGAGGGGTCAGTATAGTGGTGATGGGAACAGAGGGGTGAGTATAGTGGTGAGGGGAAAAGAGGGGTCAGTATAGTGGTAAGGGGAACAGAGGGGTCAATATAGTGGTGATGGGAACAGAGGGGTCAGTATAGTGGTGAGGGGAACAGAGGGGTCAGTATAGTGGTAATGGGGAACAGTGGGGTCAGTATAGTGGTGAGGGGAACAGAGGGGTCAGTATAGTGTTCAGGGGAACAGAGGGGTCAGTATAGTGGTGATGGGAACAGAGGGGTCAGTATAGTGGTGATGGGGTCAGTATAGTGGTGACGGGAACAGAGCGGTCAGTATAGTGGTGACGGGAACAGAGGGGTCAGTATAGTGGTGATGGGAACAGAGGGGTCAGTATAGTGGTGATGGGGTCAGTATAGTGGTGACGGGAACAGAGGGGTCAGTATAGTGGTGACGGGAACAGAGGGGTCAGTATAGTGGTGATGGGAACAGAGGGGTCCGTATAGTGGTGAGGGGAACAGAGGGGTCAGTATAGTGGTGATGGGAACAGAGGGGTCAGTATAGTGGTGATGGGTTCAGTATAGTGGTGACGGGAACAGAGGGGTCAGTATAGTGGTGACGGGAACAGAGGGGTCAGTATAGTGGTGATGGGAACAGAGGGGTCCGTATAGTGGTGAGGGGAACAGAGGGGTCAGTATAGTGGTGATGGGAACAGAGGGGTCAGTATAGTGGTAATGGGGAACAGAGGGGTCAGTATAGTGGTGATGGGGATTAGAGGGGTCAGTATAGTGGTGATGGGGTCAGTATAGTGGTGAGGGGAACAGAGGGGTCAGTATAGTGGTGAGGGGAACAGAGGGGTCAGTATAGTGGTGAGGGGAACAGAGGGGTCAGTATAGTGGTGATGGGGTCAGTATAGTGGTGACGGGAACAGAGGGGTCAGTATAGTGGTGAGGGGAACAGAGGGGTCAGTATAGTGGTGAGGGGAACAGAGGGGTCAGTATAGTGGTGAGGGGAACAGAGGGGTCAGTATAGTGGTGATGGGAACAGAGGGGTCAGTATAGTGGTGATGGGAACAGAGGGGTCAGTATAGTGGTGATGGGAACAGAGTGGTCAGTATAGTGGTGAGGGGAACGGAGGGGTCAGTATAGTGGTGATGGGAACAGAGGGGTCAGTATAGTGGTGATGGGGTCAGTATAGTGGTGAGGGGAACAGAGGGGTCAGTATAGTGGTGAGGGGAACAGAGGGGTCAGTATAGTGGTGATGGGGTCAGTATAGTGGTGAGGGGAACAGAGGGGTCAGTATAGTGGTGATGGGAACAGAGGGGTGAGTATAGTGGTGAGGGGAAAAGAGGGGTCAGTATAGTGGTAAGGGGAACAGAGGGGTCAATATAGTGGTGATGGGAACAGAGGGGTCAGTATAGTGGTGAGGGGAACAGAGGGGTCAGTATAGTGGTAATGGGGAACAGTGGGGTCAGTATAGTGGTGAGGGGAACAGAGGGGTCAGTATAGTGTTCAGGGGAACAGAGGGGTCAGTATAGTGGTGATGGGAACAGAGGGGTCAGTATAGTGGTGATGGGGTCAGTATAGTGGTGACGGGAACAGAGCGGTCAGTATAGTGGTGACGGGAACAGAGGGGTCAGTATAGTGGTGATGGGAACAGAGGGGTCAGTATAGTGGTGATGGGGTCAGTATAGTGGTGACGGGAACAGAGGGGTCAGTATAGTGGTGACGGGAACAGAGGGGTCAGTATAGTGGTGATGGGAACAGAGGGGTCCGTATAGTGGTGAGGGGAACAGAGGGGTCAGTATAGTGGTGATGGGAACAGAGGGGTCAGTATAGTGGTGAGGGGAACAGAGGGGTCAGTATAGTGGTTATGGGAACAGAGGGGTCAGTATAGTGGTAATGGGGAACAGAGGGGTCAGTATAGTGGTGATGGGGATTAGAGGGGTCAGTATAGTGGTGAGGGGAACAGAGGGGTCAGTATAGTGGTGATGGGGAACAGAGGGGTCAGTATAGTGGTGAGGGGAACAGAGGGGTCAGTATAGTGGTGAGGGGAACAGAGGGGTCAGTATAGTGGTGAGGGGAACAGAGGGGTCAGTATAGTGGTGAGGTGAACAGAGGGGTCAGTATAGTGGTGATGGGGTCAGTATAGTGGTGAGGGGAACAGAGGGGTCAGTATAGTGGTCAGGGGAACAGAGGGGTCAGTATAGTGGTGATGGGAACAGAGGGGTCAGTATAGTGGTGAGGGGAACAGAGGGGTCAGTATAGTGGTGAGGTGAACAGAGGGGTCAGTATAGTGGTGATGGGGTCAGTATAGTGGTGAGGGGAACAGAGGGGTCAGTAGAGTGGAGATGGGGTCAGTATAGTGGTGATGGGAACAGAGGGGTCAGTATAGTGGTGATGGGAACAGAGGGGTCAGTATAGTGGTGATGGGAACAGAGGGGTCAGTATAGTGGTGAGGGGAACAGAGGGGTCAGTATAGTGGTGATGGGAACAGAGGGGTCAGTATAGTGGTGAGGGGAACAGAGGGGTCAGTATAGTGGTGATGGGAACAGAGGGGTCAGTACAGTGGTGAGGGGAACAGAGGGGTCAGTATAGTGGTGATGGGAACAGAGGGGTCAGTATAGTGGTGAGGGGAACAGAGGGGTCAGTATAGTGGTGAGGGGAACAGAGGGGTCAGTATAGTGGTGAGGGGAACAGAGGGGTCAGTATAGTGGTGATGGGAACAGAGGGGTCCGTATAGTGGTGAGGGGAACAGAGGGGTCAGTATAGTGGTGATGGGAACAGAGGGGTCAGTATAGTGGTGATGGGAACAGAGGGGTCAGTATAGTGGTGAGGGGAACAGAGGGGTCAGTATAGTGGTGAGGGGAACAGAGGGGTCAGTAGAGTGGAGATGGGGTCAGTATAGTGGTGATGGGAACAGAGGGGTCAGTATAGTGGTGAGGGGAACAGAGGGGTCAGTATAGTGGTGAGGGGAACAGAGGGGTCAGTATAGTGGTGATGGGAACAGAGGGGTCAGTATAGTGGTGAGGGGAACAAAGGGGTCAGTATAGTGGTGAGGGGAACAGAGGGGTCAGTATAGTGGTGAGGGGAACAGAGGGGTCAGTATAGTGGTGAGGGGAACAAAGGGGTCAGTATAGTGGTGAGGGGAACAGAGGGGTCAGTATAGTGGTGATGGGAACAGAGGGGTCAGTATAGTGGTGAGGGGAACAGAGGGGTCAGTATAGTGGTGATGGGAACAGAGTGGTCAGTATAGTGGTGATGGGAACAGAGGGGTCAGTATAGTGGTGATGGGAACAGAGGGGTCAGTATAGTGGTGATGGGAACAGAGGGGTCAGTATAGTGGTGAGGGGAACAGAGGGGTCAGTATAGTGGTGAGGGGAACAGAGGGGTCAGTATAGTGGTGATGGGGTCAGTATAGTGGTGACGGGAACAGAGGGGTCAGTATAGTGGTGAGGGGAACAGAGGGGTCAGTATAGTGGTGAGGGGAACAGAGGGGTCAGTATAGTGGTGAGGGGAACAGAGGGGTCAGTATAGTGGTGATGGGAACAGAGGTGTCAGTATAGTGGTGAGGGGAACAGAGGGGTCAGTATAGTGGTGATGGGAACAGAGGGGTCAGTATAGTGGTGATGGGAACAGAGTGGTCAGTATAGTGGTGAGGGGAACGGAGGGGTCAGTATAGTGGTGATGGGATTAGAGGGGTCAGTATAGTGGTGAGGGGAACAGAGGGGTCAGTATAGTGGTCAGGGGAACAGAGGGGTCAGTATAGTGGTGATGGGAACAGAGGGGTCAGTATAGTGGTGATGGGGTCAGTATAGTGGTGATGGGAACAGAGGGGTCAGTATAGTGGTGACGGGAACAGAGGGGTCAGTATAGTGGTGATGGGAACAGAGGGGTCCGTATAGTGGTGAGGGGAACAGAGGGGTCAGTATAGTGGTGAGGGGAACAGAGGGGTCAGTATAGTGGTGATGGGAACAGAGGGGTCAGTATAGTGGTGAGGGGAACAAAGGGGTCAGTATAGTGGTGAGGGGAACAGAGGGGTCAGTATAGTGGTGAGGGGAACAGAGGGGTCAGTATAGTGGTGAGGGGAACAAAGGGGTCAGTATAGTGGTGAGGGGAACAGAGGGGTCAGTATAGTGGTGATGGGAACAGAGGGGTCATTATAGTGGTGAGGGGAACAGAGGGGTCAGTATAGTGGTGATGGGAACAGAGTGGTCAGTATAGTGGTGATGGGAACAGAGGGGTCAGTATAGTGGTGATGGGAACAGAGGGGTCAGTATAGTGGTGATGGGAACAGAGGGGTCAGTATAGTGGTGAGGGGAACAGAGGGGTCAGTATAGTGGTGAGGGGAACAGAGGGGTCAGTATAGTGGTGAGGGGAACAGAGGGGTCAGTATAGTGGTGATGGGGTCAGTATAGTGGTGACGGGAACAGAGGGGTCAGTATAGTGGTGAGGGGAACAGAGGGGTCAGTATAGTGGTGAGGGGAACAGAGGGGTCAGTATAGTGGTGAGGGGAACAGAGGGGTCAGTATAGTGGTGATGGGAACAGAGGGGTCAGTATAGTGGTGAGGGGAACAGAGGGGTCAGTATAGTGGTGATGGGAACAGAGGGGTCAGTATAGTGGTGATGGGGTCAGTATAGTGGTGATGGGAACAGAGAGGTCAGTATAGTGGTGATGGGAACATAGTGGTCAGTATAGTGGTGAGGGGAACGGAGGGGTCAGTATAGTGGTGATGGGAACAGAGGGGTCAGTATAGTGGTGATGGGGTCAGTATAGTGGTGAGGGGAACAGAGGGGTCAGTATAGTGGTGAGGGGAACAGAGGGGTCAGTATAGTGGTGATGGGGTCAGTATAGTGGTGAGGGGAACAGAGGGGTCAGTATAGTGGTGATGGGAACAGAGGGGTCAGTTTAGTGGTGAAGGGAAAAGAGGGGTCAGTATAGTGGTGAGGGGAACAGAGGGGTCAGTATAGTGGTGATGGGAACAGAGGGGTCAGTATAGTGGTGATGGGGTCAGTATAGTGGTGACGGGAACAGAGCGGTCAGTATAGTGGTGACGGGAACAGAGGGGTCAGTATAGTGGTGATGGGAACAGAGGGGTCAGTATAGTGGTGATGGGGTCAGTATAGTGGTGACGGGAACAGAGGGGTCAGTATAGTGGTGACGGGAACAGAGGGGTCAGTATAGTGGTGATGGGAACAGAGGGGTCCGTATAGTGGTGAGGGGAACAGAGGGGTCAGTATAGTGGTGATGGGAACAGAGGGGTCAGTATAGTGGTGAGGGGAACAGAGGGGTCAGTATAGTGGTGATGGGAACAGAGGGGTCAGTATAGTGGTAATGGGGAACAGAGGGGTCAGTATAGTGGTGATGGGGATTAGAGGGGTCAGTATAGTGGTGAGGGGAACAGAGGGGTCAGTATAGTGGTGATGGGGAACAGAGGGGTCAGTATAGTGGTGAGGGGAACAGAGGGGTCAGTATAATGGTGAGGGGAACAGAGGGGTCAGTATAGTGGTGAGGGGAACAGAGGGGTCAGTATAGTGGTGAGGTGAACAGAGGGGTCAGTATAGTGGTGATGGGGTCAGTATAGTGGTGAGGGGAACAGAGGGGTCAGTATAGTGGTCAGGGGAACAGAGGGGTCAGTATAGTGGTGATGGGAACAGAGGGGTCAGTATAGTGGTGAGGGGAACAGAGGGGTCAGTATAGTGGTGAGGTGAACAGAGGGGTCAGTATAGTGGTGATGGGGTCAGTATAGTGGTGAGGGGAACAGAGGGGTCAGTAGAGTGGAGATGGGGTCAGTATAGTGGTGATGGGAACAGAGGGGTCAGTATAGTGGTAATGGGAACAGAGGGGTCAGTATAGTGGTGATGGGAACAGAGGGGTCAGTATAGTGGTGAGGGGAACAGAGGGGTCAGTATAGTGGTGATGGGAACAGAGGGGTCAGTATAGTGGTGAGGGGAACAGAGGGGTCAGTATAGTGGTGATGGGAACAGAGGGGTCAGTACAGTGGTGAGGGGAACAGAGGGGTCAGTATAGTGGTGATGGGAACAGAGGGGTCAGTATAGTGGTGAGGGGAACAGAGGGGTCAGTATAGTGGTGAGGGGAACAGAGGGGTCAGTATAGTGGTGAGGGGAACAGAGGGGTCAGTATAGTGGTGATGGGAACAGAGGGGTCCGTATAGTGGTGAGGGGAACAGAGGGGTCAGTATAGTGGTGATGGGAACAGAGGGGTCAGTATAGTGGTGATGGGAACAGAGGGGTCAGTATAGTGGTGAGGGGAACAGAGGGGTCAGTATAGTGGTGAGGGGAACAGAGGGGTCAGTAGAGTGGAGATGGGGTCAGTATAGTGGTGATGGGAACAGAGGGGTCAGTATAGTGGTGAGGGGAACAGAGGGGTCAGTATAGTGGTGAGGGGAACAGAGGGGTCAGTATAGTGGTGATGGGAACAGAGGGGTCAGTATAGTGGTGAGGGGAACAAAGGGGTCAGTATAGTGGTGAGGGGAACAGAGGGGTCAGTATAGTGGTGAGGGGAACAGAGGGGTCAGTATAGTGGTGAGGGGAACAAAGGGGTCAGTATAGTGGTGAGGGGAACAGAGGGGTCAGTATAGTGGTGATGGGAACAGAGGGGTCAGTATAGTGGTGAGGGGAACAGAGGGGTCAGTATAGTGGTGATGGGAACAGAGTGGTCAGTATAGTGGTGATGGGAACAGAGGGGTCAGTATAGTGGTGATGGGAACAGAGGGGTCAGTATAGTGGTGATGGGAACAGAGGGGTCAGTATAGTGGTGAGGGGAACAGAGGGGTCAGTATAGTGGTGAGGGGAACAGAGGGGTCAGTATAGTGGTGAGGGGAACAGAGGGGTCAGTATAGTGGTGATGGGGTCAGTATAGTGGTGACGGGAACAGAGGGGTCAGTATAGTGGTGAGGGGAACAGAGGGGTCAGTATAGTGGTGAGGGGAACAGAGGGGTCAGTATAGTGGTGATGGGAACAGAGGTGTCAGTATAGTGGTGAATGGAACAGAGGGGTCAGTATAGTGGTGATGGGAACAGAGGGGTCAGTATAGTGGTGATGGGAACAGAGTGGTCAGTATAGTGGTGAGGGGAACGGAGGGGTCAGTATAGTGGTGATGGGATTAGAGGGGTCAGTATAGTGGTGAGGGGAACAGAGGGGTCAGTATAGTGGTCAGGAGAACAGAGGGGTCAGTATAGTGGTGATGGGAACAGAGGGGTCAGTATAGTGGTGATGGGGTCAGTATAGTGGTGATGGGAACAGAGGGGTCAGTATAGTGGTGACGGGAACAGAGGGGTCAGTATAGTGGTGATGGGAACAGAGGGGTCCGTATAGTGGTGAGGGGAACAGAGGGGTCAGTATAGTGGTGAGGGGAAAAGAGGGGTCAGTATAGTGGTGATGGGAACAGAGGGGTCAGTATAGTGGTGAGGGGAACAAAGGGGTCAGTATAGTGGTGAGGGGAACAGAGGGGTCAGTATAGTGGTGAGGGGAACAGAGGGGTCAGTATAGTGGTGAGGGGAACAAAGGGGTCAGTATAGTGGTGAGGGGAACAGAGGGGTCAGTATAGTGGTGATGGGAACAGAGGGGTCAGTATAGTGGTGAGGGGAACAGAGGGGTCAGTATAGTGGTGATGGGAACAGAGTGGTCAGTATAGTGGTGATGGGAACAGAGGGGTCAGTATAGTGGTGATGGGAACAGAGGGGTCAGTATAGTGGTGATGGGAACAGAGGGGTCAGTATAGTGGTGAGGGGAACAGAGGGGTCAGTATAGTGGTGAGGGGAACAGAGGGGTCAGTATAGTGGTGAGGGGAACAGAGGGGTCAGTATAGTGGTGATGGGGTCAGTATAGTGGTGACGGGAACAGAGGGGTCAGTATAGTGGTGAGGGGAACAGAGGGGTCAGTATAGTGGTGAGGGGAACAGAGGGGTCAGTATAGTGGTGAGGGGAACAGAGGGGTCAGTATAGTGGTGATGGGAACAGAGGGGTCAGTATAGTGGTGAGGGGAACAGAGGGGTCAGTATAGTGGTGATGGGAACAGAGGGGTCAGTATAGTGGTGATGGGGTCAGTATAGTGGTGATGGGAACAGAGAGGTCAGTATAGTGGTGATGGGAACATAGTGGTCAGTATAGTGGTGAGGGGAACGGAGGGGTCAGTATAGTGGTGATGGGAACAGAGGGGTCAGTATAGTGGTGATGGGGTCAGTATAGTGGTGAGGGGAACAGAGGGGTCAGTATAGTGGTGAGGGGAACAGAGGGGTCAGTATAGTGGTGATGGGGTCAGTATAGTGGTGAGGGGAACAGAGGGGTCAGTATAGTGGTGATGGGAACAGAGGGGTCAGTTTAGTGGTGAAGGGAAAAGAGGGGTCAGTATAGTGGTAAGGGGAACAGAGGGGTCAATATAGTGGTGATGGGAACAGAGGGGTCAGTATAGTGGTGAGGGGAACAGAGGGGTCAGTATAGTGGTAATGGGGAACAGAGGGGTCAGTATAGTGGTGAGGGGATTAGAGGGGTCAGTATAGTGGTGAGGGGAACAGAGGGGTCAGTATAGTGGTCAGGGGAACAGAGGGGTCAGTATAGTGGTGATGGGAACAGAGGGGTCAGTATAGTGGTGATGGGGTCAGTATAGTGGTGATGGGAACAGAGGGGTCAGTATAGTGGTGACGGGAACAGAGGGGTCAGTATAGTGGTGATGGGAACAGAGGGGTCCGTATAGTGGTGAGGGGAACAGAGGGGTCAGTATAGTGGTGATGGGAACAGAGGGGTCAGTATAGTGGTAATGGGGAACAGAGGGGTCAGTATAGTGGTGATGGGGATTAGAGGGGTCAGTATAGTGGTGATGGGAACAGAGGGGTCAGTATAGTGGTGAGGGGAACAGAGGGGTCAGTATAGTGGTGAGGGGAACAGAGGGGTCAGTATAGTGGTGAGGGGAACAGAGGGGTCAGTATAGTGGTGATGGGGTCAGTATAGTGGTGACGGGAACAGAGGGGTCAGTATAGTGGTGAGGGGAACAGAGGGGTCAGTATAGTGGTGAGGGGAACAGAGGGGTCAGTATAGTGGTGAGGGGAACAGAGGGGTCAGTATAGTGGTGATGGGAACAGAGGGGTCAGTATAGTGGTGAGGGGAACAGAGGGGTCAGTATAGTGGTGATGGGAACAGAGGGGTCAGTATAGTGGTGATGGGAACAGAGTGGTCAGTATAGTGGTGAGGGGAACGGAGGGGTCAGTATAGTGGTGATGGGAACAGAGGGGTCAGTATAGTGGTGATGGGGTCAGTATAGTGGTGAGGGGAACAGAGGGGTCAGTATAGTGGTGAGGGGAACATAGGGGTCAGTATAGTGGTGATGGGGTCAGTATAGTGGTGAGGGGAACAGAGGGGTCAGTATAGTGGTGATGGGAACAGAGGGGTCAGTATAGTGGTGATGGGAAAAGAGGGGTCAGTATAGTGGTAAGGGGAACAGAGGGGTCAATATAGTGGTGATGGGAACAGAGGGGTCAGTATAGTGGTGAGGGGAACAGAGGGGTCAGTATAGTGGTAATGGGGAACAGAGGGGTCAGTATAGTGGTGAGGGGATTAGAGGGGTCAGTATAGTGGTGAGGGGAACAGAGGGGTCGGTATATTGGTGATGGGGTCAGTATAGTGGTGACGGGAACAGAGGGGTCAGTATAGTGGTCAGGGGAACAGAGGGGTCAGTATAGTGGTGATGGGAACAGAGGGGTCAGTATAGTGGTGATGGGGTCAGTATAGTGGTGACGGGAACAGAGGGGTCAGTATAGTGGTGACGGGAACAGAGGGGTCAGTATAGTGGTGATGGGAACAGAGGGGTCCGTATAGTGGTGAGGGGAACAGAGGGGTCAGTATAGTGGTGATGGGAACAGAGGGGTCAGTATAGTGGTAATGGGGAACAGAGGGGTCAGTATAGTGGTGATGGGGTCAGTATAGTGGTGAGGGGAACAGAGGGGTCAGTATAGTGGTGATGGGAACAGAGGGGTCAGTATAGTGGTGAGGGGAACAGAGGGGTCAGTATAGTGGTGAGGGGAACAGAGGGGTCAGTATAGTGGTGAGGGGAACAGAGGGGTCAGTATAGTGGTGATGGGAACAGAGGGGTCAGTATAGTGGTGAGGGGAACAGAGGGGTCAGTATAGTGGTGATGGGAACAGAGGGGTCAGTACAGTGGTGAGGGGAACAGAGGGGTCAGTATAGTGGTGATGGGAACAGAGGGGTCAGTATAGTGGTGAGGGGAACAGAGGGGTCAGTATAGTGGTGAGGGGAACAGAGGGGTCAGTATAGTGGTGAGGGGAACAGAGGGGTCAGTATAGTGGTGATGGGAACAGAGGGGTCAGTATAGTGGTGAGGGGAACAGAGGGGTCAGTATAGTGGTGATGGGAACAGAGGGGTCCGTATAGTGGTGAGGGGAACAGAGGGGTCAGTATAGTGGTGATGGGAACAGAGGGGTCAGTATAGTGGTGATGGGAACAGAGGGGTCAGTATAGTGGTGAGGGGAACAGAGGGGTCAGTATAGTGGTGAGGGGAACAGAGGGGTCAGTAGAGTGGAGATGGGGTCAGTATAGTGGTGATGGGAACAGAGGGGTCAGTATAGTGGTGAGGGGAACAGAGGGGTCAGTAGAGTGGAGATGGGGTCAGTATAGTGGTGATGGGAACAGAGGGGTCAGTATAGTGGTGAGGGGAACAGAGGGGTCAGTATAGAAGTCGCTAAACTAACTAGTTCACTACTGAGAAAACTTAACTCATGATCACAAAGTCCAGGAAATATGTTACTGTAAGCCAATCACAGTAGCTGCCTGAAAACCATGATCACGAAGCACTGTGTTCATTGGCTAATATCTGTAGAAAATCATTATTAGCCAGGAAATGG
>NC_138297.1:72042500-72087500 GCF_965601325.2 Salmo salar
TAATGATGTAGATAGACTACAGCTCTCTGTAATGATGTAGATAGACTACAGCTCTCTGTAATGATGTAGATAGACAGACTACAGCTCTCTGTAATGATGTAGATAGACTACAGCTCTCTGTAATGATGTAGATAGACTACAGCTCTCTGTAATGATGTAGATAGACAGACTACAGCTCTCTGTAATGATGTAGATAGACAGACTACAGCTCTCTGTAATGATGTAGCTAGACAGACTACAGCTCTCTGTAATGATGTAGCTAGACAGACTACAGCTCTCTGTAATGATGTAGCTAGACAGACTACAGCTCTCTGTAATGATGTAGACAGACTACAGCTCTCTGTAATGATGTAGCTAGACAGACTACAGCTCTCTGTAATGATGTAGCTAGACAGACTACATATCTCTGTAATGATGTAGACAGACTACAGCTCTCTGTAATGATCTAGACAGACTACAGCTCTCTGTAATGATGTAGACAGACTACAGCTCTCTGTAATGATGTAGATAGACAGACTACAGCTCTCTGTAATGATGTAGCTAGACAGACTACAGCTCTCTGTAATGATGTAGATAGACTACAGCTCTCTGAAATGATGTAGCTAGACAGACTACAGCTCTCTGTAATGATGTAGCTAGACAGACTACAGCTCTCTGTAATGATGTAGATAGACTACAGCTCTCTGTAATGATGTAGACAGACTACAGCTCTCTGTAATGATGTAGACAGACTACAGCTCTCTGTAATGATGTAGCTAGACAGACTACAGCTCTCTGTAATGATGTAGCTAGACAGACTACAGCTCTCTGTAATGATGTAGACAGACTACAGCTCTCTGTAATGATGTAGACAGACTACAGCTCTCTGTAATGATGTAGATAGACAGACTACAGCTCTCTGTAATGATGTAGATAGACTGACTACAGCTCTCTGTAATGATGTAGACAGAATACAGCTCTCTGTAATGATGTAGATAGACAGACTACAGCTCTCTGTAATGATGTAGACAGACTACAGCTCTCTGTAATGATGTAGATAGACTGACTACAGCTCTCTGTAATGATGTAGCTAGACAGACTACAGCTCTCTGTAATGATGTAGCTAGACAGACTACAGCTCTCTGTAATGATGTAGATAGACTACAGCTCTCTGTAATGATGTAGATAGACAGACTACAGCTCTCTGTAATGATGTAGACAGACTACAGCTCTCTGTAATGATGTAGATAGACTGACTACAGCTCTCTGTAATGATGTAGCTAGACAGACTACAGCTCTCTGTAATGATGTAGATAGACAGACGACAGCTCTCTGTAATGATGTAGCTAGACAGACTACAGCTCTCTGTAATGATGTAGATAGACAGACTACAGCTCTCTGTAATGATGTAGCTAGACAGACTACAGCTCACTGTAATGATGTAGATAGACAGACTACAGCTCTCTGTAATGATGTAGACAGACTACAGCTCTCTGTAATGATGTAGATAAACAGACTACAGCTCTCTGTAATGATGTAGACAGACTACAGCTCTCTGTAATGATGTAGACAGACTACAGCTCTCTGTAATGATGTAGCTAGACAGACTACATATCTCTGTAATGATGTAGACAGACTACAGCTCTCTGTAATGATCTAGACAGACTACAGCTCTCTGTAATGATGTAGACAGACTACAGCTCTCTGTAATGATGTAGATAGACAGACTACAGCTCTCTGTAATGATGTAGCTAGACAGACTACAGCTCTCTGTAATGATGTAGATAGACTACAGCTCTCTGAAATGATGTAGCTAGACAGACTACAGCTCTCTGTAATGATGTAGCTAGACAGACTACAGCTCTCTGTAATGATGTAGATAGACTACAGCTCTCTGTAATGATGTAGACAGACTACAGCTCTCTGTAATGATGTAGACAGACTACAGCTCTCTGTAATGATGTAGCTAGACAGACTACAGCTCTCTGTAATGATGTAGCTAGACAGACTACAGCTCTCTGTAATGATGTAGACAGACTACAGCTCTCTGTAATGATGTAGACAGACTACAGCTCTCTGTAATGATGTAGATAGACAGACTACAGCTCTCTGTAATGATGTAGATAGACTGACTACAGCTCTCTGTAATGATGTAGACAGAATACAGCTCTCTGTAATGATGTAGATAGACAGACTACAGCTCTCTGTAATGATGTAGACAGACTACAGCTCTCTGTAATGATGTAGATAGACTGACTACAGCTCTCTGTAATGATGTAGCTAGACAGACTACAGCTCTCTGTAATGATGTAGCTAGACAGACTACAGCTCTCTGTAATGATGTAGATAGACTACAGCTCTCTGTAATGATGTAGATAGACAGACTACAGCTCTCTGTAATGATGTAGACAGACTACAGCTCTCTGTAATGATGTAGATAGACTGACTACAGCTCTCTGTAATGATGTAGCTAGACAGACTACAGCTCTCTGTAATGATGTAGATAGACAGACGACAGCTCTCTGTAATGATGTAGCTAGACAGACTACAGCTCTCTGTAATGATGTAGATAGACAGACTACAGCTCTCTGTAATGATGTAGCTAGACAGACTACAGCTCACTGTAATGATGTAGATAGACAGACTACAGCTCTCTGTAATGATGTAGACAGACTACAGCTCTCTGTAATGATGTAGATAAACAGACTACAGCTCTCTGTAATGATGTAGACAGACTACAGCTCTCTGTAAT
Source organism: Salmo salar (assembly GCF_965601325.2). Taxonomy (NCBI): domain Eukaryota; kingdom Metazoa; phylum Chordata; class Actinopteri; order Salmoniformes; family Salmonidae; genus Salmo; species Salmo salar. Next base: position 72,045,232 of record NC_138297.1, read on the forward strand.
GATGTAGACAGACTACAGCTCTCTGTAATGATGTAGATAGACAGACTACAGCTCTCTGTAATGATGTAGACAGACTACAGCTCTCTGTAATGATGTAGATAGACAGACTACAGCTCTCTGTAATGATGTAGATAGACAGACTACAGCTCTCTGTAATGATGTAGATAGACTGACTACAGCTCTCTGTAATGATGTAGATAGACTACAGCTCTCTGTAATGATGTAGATAGACTACAGCTCTCTGTAATGATGTAGATAGACAGACTACAGCTCTCTGTAATGATGTAGATAGACTACAGCTCTCTGTAATGATGTAGATAGACTACAGCTCTCTGTAATGATGTAGATAGACTACAGCTCTCTGTAATGATGTAGATAGACAGACTACAGCTCTCTGTAATGATGTAGATAGACAGACTACAGCTCTCTGTAATGATGTAGCTAGACAGACTACAGCTCTCTGTAATGATGTAGCTAGACAGACTACAGCTCTCTGTAATGATGTAGCTAGACAGACTACAGCTCTCTGTAATGATGTAGACAGACTACAGCTCTCTGTAATGATGTAGCTAGACAGACTACAGCTCTCTGTAATGATGTAGCTAGACAGACTACATATCTCTGTGATGATGTAGACAGACTACAGCTCTCTGTAATGATCTAGACAGACTACAGCTCTCTGTAATGATGTAGACAGACTACAGGTCTCTGTAATGATGTAGATAGACAGACTACAGCTCTCTGTAATGATGTAGCTAGACAGACTACAGCTCTCTGTAATGATGTAGATAGACTACAGCTCTCTGTAATGATGTAGCTAGACAGACTACAGCTCTCTGTAATGATGTAGCTAGACAGACTACAGCTCTCTGTAATGATGTAGATAGACTACAGCTCTCTGTAATGATGTAGACAGACTACAGCTCTCTGTAATGATGTAGACAGACTACAGCTCTCTGTAATGATGTAGCTATACAGACTACAGCTCTCTGTAATGATGTAGCTAGACAGACTACAGCTCTCTGTAATGATGTAGACAGACTACAGCTCTCTGTAATGATGTAGACAGACTACAGCTCTCTGTAATGATGTAGATAGACAGACTACAGCTCTCTGTAATGATGTAGATAGACTGACTACAGCTCTCTGTAATGATGTAGACAGAATACAGCTCTCTGTAATGATGTAGATAGACAGACTACAGCTCTCTGTAATGATGTAGACAGACTACAGCTCTCTGTAATGATGTAGATAGACTGATTACAGCTCTCTGTAATGATGTAGCTAGACAGACTACAGCTCTCTGTAATGATGTAGCTAGACAGACTACAGCTCTCTGTAATGATGTAGATAGACTACAGCTCTCTGTAATGATGTAGATAGACAGACTACAGCTCTCTGTAATGATGTAGCTAGACAGACTACAGCTAACTGTAATGATGTAGATAGACAGACTACAGCTCTCTGTAATGATGTAGACAGACTACAGCTCTCTGTAATGATGTAGATAAACAGACTACAGCTCTCTGTAATGATGTAGACAGACTACAGCTCTCTATAATGATGTAGACAGACTACAGCTCTCTGTAATGATGTAGATAGACAGACTACAGCTCTCTGTAATGATGTAGACAGACTACAGCTCTCTGTAATGATGTAGATAGACAGACTACAGCTCTCTGTAATGATGTAGATAGACAGACTACAGCTCTCTGTAATGATGTAGATAGACTGACTACAGCTCTCTGTAATGATGTAGATAGACTACAGCTCTCTGTAATGATGTAGATAGACTACAGCTCTCTGTAATGATGTAGATAGACTACAGCTCTCTGTAATGATGTAGATAGACTACAGCTCTCTGTAATGATGTAGATAGACTACAGCTCTCTGTAATGATGTAGATAGACAGACTACAGCTCTCTGTAATGATGTAGATAGACAGACTACAGCTCTCTGTAATGATGTAGCTAGACAGACTACAGCTCTCTGTAATGATGTAGCTAGACAGACTACAGCTCTCTGTAATGATGTAGCTAGACAGACTACAGCTCTCTGTAATGATGTAGACAGACTACAGCTCTCTGTAATGATGTAGCTAGACAGACTACAGCTCTCTGTAATGATGTAGCTAGACAGACTACATATCTCTGTAATTATTTAGACAGACTACAGCTCTCTGTAATGATCTAGACAGACTACAGCTCTCTGTAATGATGTAGACAGACTACAGCTCTCTGTAATGATGTAGATAGACAGACTACAGCTCTCTGTAATGATGTAGCTAGACAGACTACAGCTCTCTGTAATGATGTAGATAGACTACAGCTCTCTGTAATGATGTAGCTAGACAGACTACAGCTCTCTGTAATGATGTAGCTAGACTACAGCTCTCTGTAATGATGTAGATAGACTACAGCTCTCTGTAATGATGTAGATAGACAGACTACAGCTCTCTGTAATGATGTAGATAGACTACAGCTCTCTGTAATGATGTAGATAGACTACAGCTCTCTGTAATGATGTAGATAGACTACAGCTCTCTGTAATGATGTAGATAGACAGACTACAGCTCTCTGTAATGATGTAGATAGACAGACTACAGCTCTCTGTAATGATGTAGCTAGACAGACTACAGCTCTCTGTAATGATGTAGCTAGACAGACTACAGCTCTCTGTAATGATGTAGCTAGACAGACTACAGCTCTCTGTAATGATGTAGACAGACTACAGCTCTCTGTAATGATGTAGCTAGACAGACTACAGCTCTCTGTAATGATGTAGCTAGACAGACTACATATCTCTGTAATTATTTAGACAGACTACAGCTCTCTGTAATGATCTAGACAGACTACAGCTCTCTGTAATGATGTAGACAGACTACAGCTCTCTGTAATGATGTAGATAGACAGACTACAGCTCTCTGTAATGATGTAGCTAGACAGACTACAGCTCTCTGTAATGATGTAGATAGACTACAGCTCTCTGTAATGATGTAGCTAGACAGACTACAGCTCTCTGTAATGATGTAGCTAGACAGACTACAGCTCTCTGTAATGATGTAGATAGACTACAGCTCTCTGTAATGATGTAGACAGACTACAGCTCTCTGTAATGATGTAGATAGACAGACTACAGCTCTCTGTAATGATGTAGATATACTACAGCTCTCTGTAATGATGTAGCTAGACAGACTACAGCTTTCTGTAATGATGTAGATAGACTACAGCTCTCTGTAATGATGTAGATAGACTACAGCTCTCTGTAATGATGTAGATAGACAGACTACAGCTCTCTGTAATGATGTAGATAGACTACAGCTCTCTGTAATGATGTAGATAGACTACAGCTCTCTGTAATGATGTAGATAGACAGACTACAGCTCTCTGTAATGATGTAGATAGACTACAGCTCTCTGTAATGATGTAGATAGACTACAGCTCTCTGTAATGATGTAGATAGACTACAGCTCTCTGTAATGATGTAGATAGACAGACTACAGCTCTCTGTAATGATGTAGATAGACAGACTACAGCTCTCTGTAATGATGTAGCTAGACAGACTACAGCTCTCTGTAATGATGTAGCTAGACAGACTACAGCTCTCTGTAATGATGTAGCTAGACAGACTACAGTTCTCTGTAATGATGTAGACAGACTACAGCTCTCTGTAATGATGTAGCTAGACAGACTACAGCTCTCTGTAATGATGTAGCTAGACAGACTACATATCTCTGTAATGATGTAGACAGACTACAGCTCTCTGTAATGATCTAGACAGACTACAGCTCTCTGTAATGATGTAGACAGACTACAGCTCTCTGTAATGATGTAGATAGACAGACTACAGCTCTCTGTAATGATGTAGCTAGACAGACTACAGCTCTCTGTAATGATGTAGATAGACTACAGCTCTCTGTAATGATGTAGCTAGACAGACTACAGCTCTCTGTAATGATGTAGCTAGACAGACTACAGCTCTCTGTAATGATGTAGATAGACTACAGCTCTCTGTAATGATGTAGACAGACTACAGCTCTCTGTAATGATGTAGACAGACTACAGCTCTCTGTAATGATGTAGCTAGACAGACTACAGCTCTCTGTAATGATGTAGCTAGACAGACTACAGCTCTCTGTAATGATGTAGACAGACTACAGCTCTCTGTAATGATGTAGACAGACTACAGCTCTCTGTAATGATGTAGATAGACAGACTACAGCTCTCTGTAATGATGTAGATAGACTGACTACAGCTCTCTGTAATGATGTAGACAGAATACAGCTCTCTGTAATGATGTAGATAGACAGACTACAGCTCTCTGTAATGATGTAGACAGACTACAGCTCTCTGTAATGATGTAGATAGACTGACTACAGCTCTCTGTAATGATGTAGCTAGACAGACTACAGCTCTCTGTAATGATGTAGCTAGACAGACTACAGCTCTCTGTAATGATGTAGATAGACTACAGCTCTCTGTAATGATGTAGATAGACAGACTACAGCTCTCTGTAATGATGTAGACAGACTACAGCTCTCTGTAATGATGTAGATAGACTGACTACAGCTCTCTGTAATGATGTAGCTAGACAGACTACAGCTCTCTGTAATGATGTAGATAGACAGACGACAGCTCTCTGTAATGATGTAGCTAGACAGACTACAGCTCTCTGTAATGATGTAGATAGACAGACTACAGCTCTCTGTAATGATGTAGCTAGACAGACTACAGCTCACTGTAATGATGTAGATAGACAGACTACAGCTCTCTGTAATGATGTAGACAGACTACAGCTCTCTGTAATGATGTAGATAAACAGACTACAGCTCTCTGTAATGATGTAGACAGACTACAGCTCTCTGTAATGATGTAGACAGACTACAGCTCTCTGTAATGATGTAGATAGACAGACTACAGCTCTCTGTAATGATGTAGACAGACTACAGCTCTCTTTAATGATGTAGATAGACAGACTACAGCTCTCTGTAATGATGTAGATAGACAGACTACAGCTCTCTGTAATGATGTAGATAGACTGACTACAGCTCTCTGTAATGATGTAGATAGACTACAGCTCTCTGTAATGATGTAAATAGACTACAGCTCTCTGTAATGATGTAGCTAGACAGACTACAGCTCTCTGTAATGATGTAGATAGACAGACTACAGCTCTCTGTAATGATGTAGATATACTACAGCTCTCTGTAATGATGTAGCTAGACAGACTACAGCTTTCTGTAATGATGTAGATAGACTACAGCTCTCTGTAATGATGTAGATAGACTACAGCTCTCTGTAATGATGTAGATAGACAGACTACAGCTCTCTGTAATGATGTAGATAGACTACAGCTCTCTGTAATGATGTAGATAGACTACAGCTCTCTGTAATGATGTAGATAGACAGACTACAGCTCTCTGTAATGATGTAGATAGACTACAGCTCTCTGTAATGATGTAGATAGACTACAGCTCTCTGTAATGATGTAGATAGACTACAGCTCTCTGTAATGATGTAGATAGACAGACTACAGCTCTCTGTAATGATGTAGATAGACAGACTACAGCTCTCTGTAATGATGTAGCTAGACAGACTACAGCTCTCTGTAATGATATAGCTAGACAGACTACAGCTCTCTGTAATGATGTAGCTAGACAGACTACAGCTCTCTGTAATGATGTAGACAGACTACAGCCCTCTGTAATGATGTAGCTAGACAGACTACAGCTCTCTGTAATGATGTAGCTAGACAGACTACATATCTCTGTAATGATGTAGACAGACTACAGCTCTCTGTAATGATCTAGACAGACTACAGCTCTCTGTAATGATGTAGACAGACTACAGCTCTCTGTAATGATGTAGATAGACAGACTACAGCTCTCTGTAATGATGTAGCTAGACAGACTACAGCTCTCTGTAATGATGTAGATAGACTACAGCTCTCTGAAATGATGTAGCTAGACAGACTACAGCTCTCTGTAATGATGTAGCTAGACAGACTACAGCTCTCTGTAATGATGTAGATAGACTACAGCTCTCTGTAATGATGTAGACAGACTACAGCTCTCTGTAATGATGTAGACAGACTACAGCTCTCTGTAATGATGTAGCTAGACAGACTACAGCTCTCTGTAATGATGTAGCTAGACAGACTACAGCTCTCTGTAATGATGTAGACAGACTACAGCTCTCTGTAATGATGTAGACAGACTACAGCTCTCTGTAATGATGTAGATAGACAGACTACAGCTCTCTGTAATGTTGTAGATAGACTGACTACAGCTCTCTGTAATGATGTAGACAGAATACAGCTCTCTGTAATGATGTAGATAGACAGACTACAGCTCTCTGTAATGATGTAGACAGACTACAGCTCTCTGTAATGATGTAGATAGACTGACTACAGCTCTCTGTAATGATGTAGCTAGACAGACTACAGCTCTCTGTAATGATGTAGCTAGACAGACTACAGCTCTCTGTAATGATGTAGATAGACTACAGCTCTCTGTAATGATGTAGATAGACAGACTACAGCTCTCTGTAATGATGTAGACAGACTACAGCTCTCTGTAATGATGTAGATAGACTGACTACAGCTCTCTGTAATGATGTAGCTAGACAGACTACAGCTCTCTGTAATGATGTAGATAGACAGACGACAGCTCTCTGTAATGATGTAGCTAGACAGACTACAGCTCTCTGTAATGATGTAGATAGACAGACTACAGCTCTCTGTAATGATGTAGCTAGACAGACTACAGCTCACTGTAATGATGTAGATAGACAGACTACAGCTCTCTGTAATGATGTAGACAGACTACAGCTCTCTGTAATGATGTAGATAAACAGACTACAGCTCTCTGTAATGATGTAGACAGACTACAGCTCTCTGTAATGATGTAGACAGACTACAGCTCTCTGTAATGATGTAGACAGACTACAGCTCTCTGTAATGATCTAGACAGACTACAGCTCTCTGTAATGATGTAGACAGACTACAGCTCTCTGTAATGATGTAGATAGACAGACTACAGCTCTCTGTAATGATGTAGCTAGACAGACTACAGCTCTCTGTAATGATGTAGATAGACTACAGCTCTCTGAAATGATGTAGCTAGACAGACTACAGCTCTCTGTAATGATGTAGCTAGACAGACTACAGCTCTCTGTAATGATGTAGATAGACTACAGCTCTCTGTAATGATGTAGACAGACTACAGCTCTCTGTAATGATGTAGACAGACTACAGCTCTCTGTAATGATGTAGCTAGACAGACTACAGCTCTCTGTAATGATGTAGCTAGACAGACTACAGCTCTCTGTAATGATGTAGACAGACTACAGCTCTCTGTAATGATGTAGACAGACTACAGCTCTCTGTAATGATGTAGATAGACAGACTACAGCTCTCTGTAATGATGTAGATAGACAGACTACAGCTCTCTGTAATGATGTAGATAGACTACAGCTCTCTGTAATGATGTAGATAGACTACAGCTCTCTGTAATGATGTAGATAGACTACAGCTCTCTGTAATGATGTAGATAGACAGACTACAGCTCTCTGTAATATGTAGATAGACAGACTACAGCTCTCTGTAATGATGTAGCTAGACAGACTACAGCTCTCTGTAATGATGTAGCTAGACAGACTACAGCTCTCTGTAATGATGTAGCTAGACAGACTACAGCTCTCTGTAATGATGTAGACAGACTACAGCTCTCTGTAATGATGTAGCTAGACAGACTACAGCTCTCTGTAATGATGTAGCTAGACAGACTACATATCTCTGTGATGATGTAGACAGACTACAGCTCTCTGTAACGATCTAGACAGACTACAGCTCTCTGTAATGATGTAGACAGACTACAGCTCTCTGTAATGATGTAGATAGACAGACTACAGCTCTCTGTAATGATGTAGCTAGACAGACTACAGCTCTCTGTAATGATGTAGATAGACTACAGCTCTCTGTAATGATGTAGCTAGACAGACTACAGCTCTCTGTAATGATGTAGCTAGACAGACTACAGCTCTCTGTAATTATGTAGATAGACTACAGCTCTCTGTAATGATGTAGACAGACTACAGCTCTCTGTAATGATGTAGACAGACTACAGCTCTCTGTAATGATGTAGCTATACAGACTACAGCTCTCTGTAATGATGTAGCTAGACAGACTACAGCTCTCTGTAATGATGTAGACAGACTACAGCTCTCTGTAATGATGTAGACAGACTACAGCTCTCTGTAATGATGTAGATAGACAGACTACAGCTCTCTGTAATGATGTAGATAGACTGACTACAGCTCTCTGTAATGATGTAGACAGAATACAGCTCTCTGTAATGATGTAGATAGACAGACTACAGCTCTCTGTAATGATGTAGACAGACTACAGCTCTCTGTAATGATGTAGATAGACTGATTACAGCTCTCTGTAATGATGTAGCTAGACAGACTACAGCTCTCTGTAATGATGTAGCTAGACAGACTACAGCTCTCTGTAATGATGTAGATAGACTACAGCTCTCTGTAATGATGTAGATAGACAGACTACAGCTCTCTGTAATGATGTAGACAGACTACAGCTCTCTGTAATGATGTAGATAGACTGACTACAGCTCTCTGTAATGATGTAGCTAGACAGACTACAGCTCTCTGTAATGATGTAGATAGACAGACGACAGCTCTCTGTAATGATGTAGCTAGACAGACTACAGCTCTCTGTAATGATGTAGATAGACAGACTACAGCTCTCTGTAATGATGTAGCTAGACAGACTACAGCTCACTGTAATGATGTAGATAGACAGACTACAGCTCTCTGTAATGATGTAGACAGACTACAGCTCTCTGTAATGATGTAGATAAACAGACTACAGCTCTCTGTAATGATGTAGACAGACTACAGCTCTCTGTAATGATGTAGACAGACTACAGCTCTCTGTAATGATGTAGATAGACAGACTACAGCTCTCTGTAATGATGTAGACAGACTACAGCTCTCTGTAATGATGTAGATAGACAGACTACAGCTCTCTGTAATGATGTAGATAGACTACAGCTCTCTGTAATGATGTAGATAGACTACAGCTCTCTGTAATGATGTAGATAGACAGACTACAGCTCTCTGTAATGATGTAGATAGACTACAGCTCTCTGTAATGATGTAGATAGACTACAGCTCTCTGTAATGATGTAGATAGACTACAGCTCTCTGTAATGATGTAGATAGACAGACTACAGCTCTCTGTAATGATGTAGATAGACAGACTACAGCTCTCTGTAATGATGTAGCTAGACAGACTACAGCTCTCTGTAATGATGTAGCTAGACAGACTACAGCTCTCTGTAATGATGTAGACAGACTACAGCTCTCTGTAATGATGTAGCTAGACAGACTACAGCTCTCTGTAATGATGTAGCTAGACAGACTACATATCTCTGTAATGATGTAGACAGACTACAGCTCTCTGTAATGATCTAGACAGACTACAGCTCTCTGTAATGATGTAGACAGACTACAGCTCTCTGTAATGATGTAGATAGACAGACTACAGCTCTCTGTAATGATGTAGCTAGACAGACTACAGCTCTCTGTAATGATGTAGATAGACTACAGCTCTCTGTAATGATGTAGCTAGACAGACTACAGCTCTCTGTAATGATGTAGCTAGACAGACTACAGCTCTCTGTAATGATGTAGATAGACTACAGCTCTCTGTAATGATGTAGACAGACTACAGCTCTCTGTAATGATGTAGACAGACTACAGCTCTCTGTAATGATGTAGCTAGACAGACTACAGCTCTCTGTAATGATGTAGCTAGACAGACTACAGCTCTCTGTAATGATGTAGACAGACTACAGCTCTCTGTAATGATGTAGACAGACTACAGCTCTCTGTAATGATGTAGATAGACAGACTACAGCTCTCTGTAATGATGTAGATAGACTGACTACAGCTCTCTGTAATGATGTAGACAGAATACAGCTCTCTGTAATGATGTAGATAGACAGACTACAGCTCTCTGTAATGATGTAGACAGACTACAGCTCTCTGTAATGATGTAGATAGACTGACTACAGCTCTCCGTAATGATGTAGCTAGACAGACTACAGCTCTCTGTAATGATGTAGCTAGACAGACTACAGCTCTCTGTAATGATGTAGATAGACTACAGCTCTCTGTAATGATGTAGATAGACAGACTACAGCTCTCTGTAATGATGTAGACAGACTACAGCTCTCTGTAATGATGTAGATAGACAGACTACAGCTCTCTGTAATGATGTAGCTAGACAGACTACAGCTCTCTGTAATGATGTAGATAGACAGACGACAGCTCTCTGTAATGATGTAGCTAGACAGACTACAGCTCTCTGTAATGATGTAGATAGACAGACTACAGCTCTCTGTAATGATGTAGCTAGACAGACTACAGCTAACTGTAATGATGTAGATAGACAGACTACAGCTCTCTGTAATGATGTAGACAGACTACAGCTCTCTGTAATGATGTAGATAAACAGACTACAGCTCTCTGTAATGATGTAGACAGACTACAGCTCTCTATAATGATGTAGACAGACTACAGCTCTCTGTAATGATGTAGATAGACAGACTACAGCTCTCTGTAATGATGTAGACAGACTACAGCTCTCTGTAATGATGTAGATAGACAGACTACAGCTCTCTGTAATGATGTAGATAGACAGACTACAGCTCTCTGTAATGATGTAGATAGACTGACTACAGCTCTCTGTAATGATGTAGATAGACTACAGCTCTCTGTAATGATGTAGCTAGACAGACTACAGCTCTCTGTAATGATGTAGCTAGACAGACTACAGCTCTCTGTAATGATGTAGATAGACTACAGCTCTCTGTAATGATGTAGACAGACTACAGCTCTCTGTAATGATGTAGACAGACTACAGCTCTCTGTAATGATGTAGCTAGACAGACTACAGCTCTCTGTAATGATGTAGCTAGACAGACTACAGCTCTCTGTAATGATGTAGACAGACTACAGCTCTCTGTAATGATGTAGACAGACTACAGCTCTCTGTAATGATGTAGATAGACAGACTACAGCTCTCTGTAATGATGTAGATAGACTGACTACAGCTCTCTGTAATGATGTAGACAGAATACAGCTCTCTGTAATGATGTAGATAGACAGACTACAGCTCTCTGTAATGATGTAGACAGACTACAGCTCTCTGTAATGATGTAGATAGACTGACTACAGCTCTCTGTAATGATGTAGCTAGACAGACTACAGCTCTCTGTAATGATGTAGCTAGACAGACTACAGCTCTCTGTAATGATGTAGACAGACTACAGCTCTCTGTAATGATGTAGATAGACAGACTACAGCTCTCTGTAATGATGTAGACAGACTACAGCTCTCTGTAATGATGTAGATAGACAGACTACAGCTCTCTGTAATGATGTAGATAGACTACAGCTCTCTGTAATGATGTAGATAGACTACAGCTCTCTGTAATGATGTAGATAGACAGACTACAGCTCTCTGTAATGATGTAGATAGACTACAGCTCTCTGTAATGATGTAGATAGACTACAGCTCTCTGTAATGATGTAGATAGACTACAGCTCTCTGTAATGATGTAGATAGACAGACTACAGCTCTCTGTAATGATGTAGATAGACAGACTACAGCTCTCTGTAATGATGTAGCTAGACAGACTACAGCTCTCTGTAATGATGTAGCTAGACAGACTACAGCTCTCTGTAATGATGTAGCTAGACAGACTACAGCTCTCTGTAATGATGTAGACAGACTACAGCTCTCTGTAATGATGTAGCTAGACAGACTACAGCTCTCTGTAATGATGTAGCTAGACAGACTACATATCTCTGTAATGATGTAGACAGACTACAGCTCTCTGTAATGATCTAGACAGACTACAGCTCTCTGTAATGATGTAGACAGACTACAGCTCTCTGTAATGATGTAGATAGACAGACTACAGCTCTCTGTAATGATGTAGCTAGACAGACTACAGCTCTCTGTAATGATGTAGATAGACTACAGCTCTCTGTAATGATGTAGCTAGACAGACTACAGCTCTCTGTAATGATGTAGCTAGACAGACTACAGCTCTCTGTAATGATGTAGATAGACTACAGCTCTCTGTAATGATGTAGACAGACTACAGCTCTCTGTAATGATGTAGACAGACTACAGCTCTCTGTAATGATGTAGCTAGACAGACTACAGCTCTCTGTAATGATGTAGCTAGACAGACTACAGCTCTCTGTAATGATGTAGACAGACTACAGCTCTCTGTAATGATGTAGACAGACTACAGCTCTCTGTAATGATGTAGATAGACAGACTACAGCTCTCTGTAATGATGTAGATAGACTGACTACAGCTCTCTGTAATGATGTAGACAGAATACAGCTCTCTGTAATGATGTAGATAGACAGACTACAGCTCTCTGTAATGATGTAGACAGACTACAGCTCTCTGTAATGATGTAGATAGACTGACTACAGCTCTCCGTAATGATGTAGCTAGACAGACTACAGCTCTCTGTAATGATGTAGCTAGACAGACTACAGCTCTCTGTAATGATGTAGATAGACTACAGCTCTCTGTAATGATGTAGATAGACAGACTACAGCTCTCTGTAATGATGTAGACAGACTACAGCTCTCTGTAATGATGTAGATAGACAGACTACAGCTCTCTGTAATGATGTAGCTAGACAGACTACAGCTCTCTGTAATGATGTAGATAGACAGACGACAGCTCTCTGTAATGATGTAGCTAGACAGACTACAGCTCTCTGTAATGATGTAGATAGACAGACTACAGCTCTCTGTAATGATGTAGCTAGACAGACTACAGCTAACTGTAATGATGTAGATAGACAGACTACAGCTCTCTGTAATGATGTAGACAGACTACAGCTCTCTGTAATGATGTAGATAAACAGACTACAGCTCTCTGTAATGATGTAGACAGACTACAGCTCTCTATAATGATGTAGACAGACTACAGCTCTCTGTAATGATGTAGATAGACAGACTACAGCTCTCTGTAATGATGTAGACAGACTACAGCTCTCTGTAATGATGTAGATAGACAGACTACAGCTCTCTGTAATGATGTAGATAGACAGACTACAGCTCTCTGTAATGATGTAGATAGACTGACTACAGCTCTCTGTAATGATGTAGATAGACTACAGCTCTCTGTAATGATGTAGCTAGACAGACTACAGCTCTCTGTAATGATGTAGCTAGACAGACTACAGCTCTCTGTAATGATGTAGATAGACTACAGCTCTCTGTAATGATGTAGACAGACTACAGCTCTCTGTAATGATGTAGACAGACTACAGCTCTCTGTAATGATGTAGCTAGACAGACTACAGCTCTCTGTAATGATGTAGCTAGACAGACTACAGCTCTCTGTAATGATGTAGACAGACTACAGCTCTCTGTAATGATGTAGACAGACTACAGCTCTCTGTAATGATGTAGATAGACAGACTACAGCTCTCTGTAATGATGTAGATAGACTGACTACAGCTCTCTGTAATGATGTAGACAGAATACAGCTCTCTGTAATGATGTAGATAGACAGACTACAGCTCTCTGTAATGATGTAGACAGACTACAGCTCTCTGTAATGATGTAGATAGACTGACTACAGCTCTCTGTAATGATGTAGCTAGACAGACTACAGCTCTCTGTAATGATGTAGCTAGACAGACTACAGCTCTCTGTAATGATGTAGATAGACTACAGCTCTCTGTAATGATGTAGATAGACAGACTACAGCTCTCTGTAATGATGTAGACAGACTACAGCTCTCTGTAATGATGTAGATAGACTGACTACAGCTCTCTGTAATGATGTAGCTAGACAGACTACAGCTCTCTGTAATGATGTAGATAGACAGACGACAGCTCTCTGTAATGATGTAGCTAGACAGACTACAGCTCTCTGTAATGATGTAGATAGACAGACTACAGCTCTCTGTAATGATGTAGCTAGACAGACTACAGCTAACTGTAATGATGTAGATAGACAGACTACAGCTCTCTGTAATGATGTAGACAGACTACAGCTCTCTGTAATGATGTAGATAAACAGACTACAGCTCTCTGTAATGATGTAGACAGACTACAGCTCTCTATAATGATGTAGACAGACTACAGCTCTCTGTAATGATGTAGATAGACAGACTACAGCTCTCTGTAATGATGTAGACAGACTACAGCTCTCTGTAATGATGTAGATAGACAGACTACAGCTCTCTGTAATGATGTAGATAGACAGACTACAGCTCTCTGTAATGATGTAGATAGACTGACTACAGCTCTCTGTAATGATGTAGATAGACTACAGCTCTCTGTAATGATGTAGATAGACTACAGCTCTCTGTAATGATGTAGATAGACAGACTACAGCTCTCTGTAATGATGTAGATAGACTACAGCTCTCTGTAATGATGTAGATAGACTACAGCTCTCTGTAATGATGTAGATAGACTACAGCTCTCTGTAATGATGTAGATAGACAGACTACAGCTCTCTGTAATGATGTAGATAGACAGACTACAGCTCTCTGTAATGATGTAGCTAGACAGACTACAGCTCTCTGTAATGATGTAGCTAGACAGACTACAGCTCTCTGTAATGATGTAGCTAGACAGACTACAGCTCTCTGTAATGATGTAGACAGACTACAGCTCTCTGTAATGATGTAGCTAGACAGACTACAGCTCTCTGTAATGATGTAGCTAGACAGACTACATATCTCTGTAATTATGTAGACAGACTACAGCTCTCTGTAATGATCTAGACAGACTACAGCTCTCTGTAATGATGTAGACTGACTACAGCTCTCTGTAATGATGTAGATAGACAGACTACAGCTCTCTGTAATGATGTAGCTAGACAGACTACAGCTCTCTGTAATGATGTAGATAGACTACAGCTCTCTGTAATGATGTAGCTAGACAGACTACAGCTCTCTGTAATGATGTAGCTAGACAGACTACAGCTCTCTGTAATGATGTAGATAGACTACAGCTCTCTGTAATGATGTAGACAGACTACAGCTCTCTGTAATGATGTAGACAGACTACAGCTCTCTGTAATGATGTAACTAGACAGACTACAGCTCTCTGTAATGATGTAGCTAGACAGACTACAGCTCTCTGTAATGATGTAGACAGACTACAGCTCTCTGTAATGATGTAGACAGACTACAGCTCTCTGTAATGATGTAGATAGACAGACTACAGCTCTCTGTAATGATGTAGATAGACTGACTACAGCTCTCTGTAATGATGTAGACAGAATACAGCTCTCTGTAATGATGTAGATAGACAGACTACAGCTCTCTGTAATGATGTAGACAGACTACAGCTCTCTGTAATGATGTAGATAGACTGACTACAGCTCTCTGTAATGATGTAGCTAGACAGACTACAGCTCTCTGTAATGATGTAGCTAGACAGACTACAGCTCTCTGTAATGATGTTTATAGACTACAGCTCTCTGTAATGATGTAGACAGACTACAGCTCTCTGTAATGATGTAGATAGACTGACTACAGCTCTCTGTAATGATGTAGCTAGACAGACTACAGCTCTCTGTAATGATGTAGACAGACAGACGACAGCTCTCTGTAATGATGTAGCTAGACAGACTACAGCTCTCTGTAATGATGTAGATAGACAGACTACAGCTCTCTGTAATGATGTAGCTAGACAGACTACAGCTCACTGTAATGATGTAGATAGACAGACTACAGCTCTCTGTAATGATGTAGACAGACTACAGCTCTCTGTAATGATGTAGATAAACAGACTACAGCTCTCTGTAATGATGTAGACAGACTACAGCTCTCTGTAATGATGTAGACAGACTACAGCTCTCTGTAATGATGTAGATAGACAGACTACAGCTCTCTGTAATGATGTAGACAGACTACAGCTCTCTGTAATGATGTAGATAGACAGACTACAGCTCTCTGTAATGATGTAGATAGACAGACTACAGCTCTCTGTAATGATGTAGATAGACTGACTACAGCTCTCTGTAATGATGTAGATAGACAGACTACAGCTCTCTGTAATGATGTAGATAGACTGACTACAGCTCTCTGTAATGATGTAGCTAGACAGACTACAGCTCTCTGTAATGATGTAGCTAGACAGACTACAGCTCTCTGTAATGATGTAGCTAGACAGACTACAGCTCTCTGTAATGATGTAGATAGACAGACTACAGCTCTCTGTAATGATGTAGCTAGACAGACTACAGCTCTCTGTAATGATGTAGATAGACAGACTACAGCTCTTAGGCCGACCCATCTAGCTAATTACAGCCCCCTTCAAACCCACCTAGCGAATCACAGCCCCCTTTAAACCCACCTAGCTAATTACAGCCCCCTTTAAACCCACCTAGCGAATCACAGCTCCCTTTAAACCCACCTAGCTAATTACAGCCCACTTTAAACCCACCTAGCTAATCACAGCCCCTTTTAAACCCATCTAGCTAATCACAGTCCCGTTTAAACCCACCTAGCTAATTACAGCCCACTTCAAACCCAAGTAGCTAATTACAGCCCCCTTTAAACCCTCTAACTAATTACAGCCCCCTTTAAACCCCCTACCTAATTACAGCCCACTTCAAACCCATCTAGCTATTTACAGCCCCTTTTAAACCCCCTAACTAATTACAGCCCACTTTAAACCCATCTAGCTAATTACAGCCCCCTTTAAACCCACCTAGCTAATTACAGCCCACTTTAAACCCATCTAGCTAATTACAGCCCCCTTTAAACCCACCTAGCTAATTACAGCCCACTTCAAACCCAAGTAGCTAATTACAGCCCACTTCAAACCCAAGTAGCTAATTACAGCCCCCTTTAAACCCACCTAGCTAATTACAGCCCCCTTTAAACCCACCTAGCTAATTACAGCCCCCTTTAAACCCACCTAGCTAATTACAGCCCCCTTTAAACCCACCTAGCGAATCACAGCCCCCTTTAAACCCACCTAGCTAATTACAGCCCCCTTTAAACCCCCTACCTAATTACAGCCCACTTCAAACCCATCTAGCTAATCACAGCCCCCTTTAAACCCACCTAGCTAATTACAGCCCACTTTAAACCCACCTAGCTAATTACAGCCCATTTTAAACCCCCTAACTAATTACAGCCCACTTTAAACCCACCTAGCTAATTACAGCCCACTTCAAACCCAAGTAGCTAATTACAGCCCCCTTTAAACCCACCTAGCTAATTACAGCCCCCTTTAAACCCATCTAGCTAATTACAGCCCACTTTAAACCCACCTAGCTAATTACTGCCCACTTTAAACCCACCTAGCTAATTACAGCCCACTTTAAACCCACCTAGCTAATTACAGCCCCCTTTAAATCCATCTAGCTAATCACAGCCCCCTTTAAACCCACCTAGCTAATTTCAGCCCCCTTTAAACACACCTAGCTAATTACAGCCCCCTTTAAACACACCTAGCTAATTTCAGCCCCCTTTAAACACACCTAGCTAATTTCAGCCCCCTTTAAACCCACCTAGCTAATTACAGCCCCCTTTAAACCCACCTAGCTAATTACAGCCCCCTTTAAACCCCCCTACCTAATTTCAGCCCCCTTTAAACACACCTAGCTAATTTCAGCCCCCTTTAAACCCACCTAGCTAATTACAGCCCCCTTTAAACCCCCCTACCTAATTTCAGCCCCCTTTAAACCCACCTAGCTAATTACAGCCCCCTTTAAACCCACCTAGCTAATTACAGCCCCCTTTAAACCCATCTAGCTAATCACAGCCCCCTTTAAACCCACCTAGCTAATTACAGCCCCCTTTAAACCCCCCTACCTAATTTCAGCCCCCTTTAAACACACCTAGCTAATTTCAGCCCCCTTTAAACCCACCTAGCTAATTACAGCCCCCTTTAAACCCCCCTACCTAATTTCAGCCCCCTTTAAACCCACCTAGCTAATTACAGCCCCCTTTAAACCCACCTAGCTAATTACAGCCCCCTTTAAACCCATCTAGCTAATCACAGCCCCCTTTAAACCCACCTAGCTAATTACAGCCCACTTCAAACCCAAGTAGCTAATTACAGCCCCCTTTAAACCCACCTAGCTAATTACAGCCCACTTCAAACCCACCTAGCTAATTACAGCCCACTTTAAACACACCTAGCTAATCACAGCCCACTTTAAACCCACCTAGCTAATCACAGCCCCCTTTAAACCCACCTAGCTAATTACAGCCCACTTTAAACACACCTAGCTAATTACAGCCCACTTTAAACCCACCTAGCTAATTACAGCCCCCTTTAAACCCACCTAGCTAATCACAGCCCTCTTTAAACCCACCTAGCTAATTACAGCCCACTTTAAACCCACCTAGCTAATTACAGCCCACTTTAAACACACCTAGCTAATTACAGCCCACTTTAAACCCACCTAGCTAATCACAGCCCTCTTTAAACCCACCTAGCTAATTACAGCCCACTTTAAACACACCTAGCTAATTACAGCCCCTTTTAAACCCTCTAACTAATTACAGCCCACTTCAAACCCACCTAGCTAATTACAGCCCACTTTAAACACACCTAGCTAATCACAGCCCACTTTAAACACACCTAGCTAATTACAGCCCACTTTAAACCCACCTAGCTAATTACAGCCCCCTTTAAACCCACCTAGCTAATTACAGCCCACTTTAAACACACCTTGCTAATTACAAGCTAGAACTTTAATTCAAATGTTTTACCTCCAACGTACAGGATGGCTCTAACGCAGCTAATTAGTATAAACAACATATTGTAATGATAGAAGATAATTAGTAGGAACAACACAGAGGAATTTAAATAAATAAAAAAATCAGGCGATGAAGATTATTTAAAAGAAGAATAAGACACAACTTATTCTCTCTATCTACCCTGGCATGACGAACTCCCAAAAAGGCATTTTTACAAGGAGAGGAGGAAGACAACAGACTGTGTTTCGGATCAATCCTATTTTTTTATTTTTTTTATTTATTTATTTAACCAGGTAAGTCAGCTAAGAACAAATGATTATTTACAATGATCGCATACCCCGGCCAAACTCTAACCCGGATGACGCTGGGCCAATTGTGCGCCGCCCTATGGGTCTCCCAATCACGGCCAGTTGTTACACAGCCTGGAATCGAACCAGGGTCTGTAGTGACGCCTCCAGCAGTGAGATGCAGTTCCTTAGACCGCTGCGCCACTCGGGAACCCTTATATCATAGAGTTAGCTGCAAACCAATCACATATCATAGAGCTAGCTGCAGGTCAATTATATACCATAGAGCTAGCTGCATAACAATCATATATCATAGAGCTAGCAGCAGATCAATCAAATACCATAGAGCTAGCTGCATAACAATCATATAGCATAGAGTTCGCTGCATAACAATCATATACCATAGAGCTAGCTGCCGGTCAATCATATATCATAGAGCTAGCAGCAGATCAATCACATATCATAGAGCTAGCTGCATAACAATCATATACCATAGAGCTAGCTGCAGGTCAATCACATATCATAGAGCTAGCTGCAAACCAATCACATATCATAGAGCTAGCTGCAGGTCAATCATATACCATAGAGCTAGCTGCATAACAATCATATATCATAGAGCTAGCTGCATAACAATCATATACCATAGAGCTAGCTGCAGGTCAATCATATATCATAGAGCTAGCAACAGATCAATCATATACCATAGAGCTAGCTGCATAACAATCATATATCATAGAGCTAGCAGCAGATCAATCATATACCATAGAGCTAGCTGCATAACAATAATATACCATAGAGCTAGCTGCATAACAATCATATACCATAGAGCTAGCAGCAGATCAATCACATATCATAGAGCTAGCTGCAGGTCAATCACATATCATAGAGCTAGCTGCATAACAATCATATATCATAGAGCTAGCAACAGATCAATCATATACCATAGAGCTAGCTGCATAACAATAATATACCATAGAGCTAGCTGCAGGTCAATCATATACCATAGAGCTAGCTGCAGGTCAATCACATATCATAGAGCTAGCTGCAAAACAATCACATATCACAGAGCTAGCTGCAGGTCAATCATATACCATAGAGCTAGCTGCAAACCAATCACATATCATAGAGCTAGCAGCAGGTCAATCATATACCATAGAGCTAGCTGCAGGTCAATCATATACCATAGAGCTAGCTGCAAACCAATCATATACCATAGAGCTAGCTGCAGGTCAATCACATATCATAGAGCTAGCTGCAAAACAATCACATATCACAGAGCTAGCTGCAGGTCAATCATATACCATAGAGCTAGCTGCAGGTCAATCACATATCATAGAGCTAGCAACAGATCAATAATATACCATAGAGCTAGCTGCATAACAATCATATATCATAGAGCTACCTGCATAACAATCACATATCATGGAGCTAGCTACAGGTCAATCATATATCATAGAGCTAGCTGCATAACAATCATATACCATAGAGCTAGCTGCATAGCAATCATATACCATAGAGCTAGCTGCATAACAATCATATACCATAGAGCTAGCAGCATAACAATCATATATCATAGAGCTAGCTGCAGATCAATCATATACCATAGAGCTAGCAGCATAACAATCATATATCATAGAGCTAGCTGCAGATCAATCATATACCATAGAGCTAGCTGCATAACAATCATATATCATAGAGCTAGCTGCATAACAATCATATATCATAGAGCTAGCAGCAGATCAATCACATATCATAGAGCTAGCTGCAGGTCAATCACATATCATAGAGCTAGCAACAGATCAATAATATACCATAGAGCTAGCTGCATAACAATCATATATCATAGAGCTACCTGCATAACAATCACATATCATGGAGCTAGCTACAGGTCAATCATATATCATAGAGCTAGCTGCATAACAATCATATACCATAGAGCTAGCTGCATAACAATCATATACCATAGAACTAGCAGCATAACAATCATATACCAAAGAGCTAGCTGCATAACAATCATATACCATAGAGCTAGCTGCATAACAATCATATATCATAGTGCTAGCTGCATAACAATCATATACCATAGAGCTAGCTGCATAACAATCATATACCATAGAGCTAGCAGCATAACAATCATATATCATAGAGCTAGCTGCAGATCAATCATATACCATAGAGCTAGCAGCATAACAATCATATATCATAGAGCTAGCTGCAGATCAATCATATACCATAGAGCTAGCTGCATAACAATCATATATCATAGAGCTAGCTGCATAACAATCATATATCATAGAGCTAGCAGCAGATCAATCACATATCATAGAGCTAGCTGCATAACAATCATATATCATAGAGCTAGCTGCATAACAATCATATATCATAGAGCTAGCAGCAGATCAATCACATATCATAGAGCTAGCTGCATAACAATCATATATCATAGAGCTAGCTGCAGGTCAATCATATACCATAGAGCTAGCAGCAGATCAATCATATATCATAGAGCTAGCTGCAAACCAATCACATATCACAGAGCTAGCTGCAGGTCAATCATATACCATAGAGCTAGCTGCAAACCAATCATATATCATAGAGCTAGCTGCAAACCAATCATATATCATAGAGCTAGCTGCAGGTCAATCATATATCATAGAGCTAGCTGCATAACAATCATACACCATAGAGCTAGCTGCATACCAATCGTATACCATAGAGCTAGCAGCATAACAATCATATACCATAGAGCTAGCTGCATAACAATCATATATCGGAGAGCTAGCTGCATAACAATCATATATCATAGAGCTAGCTGCATAACAATCATATACCATAGAGCTAGCAGCATAACAATCATATATCATAGAGCTAGCAGCAGATCAATCACATATCATAGAGCTAGCTGCATAACAATCATATTCATAGAGCTAGCTGCATAACAATCATATACCATAGAGCTAGCAGCATAACAATCATATATCATAGAGCTAGCAGCAGATCAATCACATATCATAGAGCTAGCTGCATAACAATCATATATCATAGAGCTAGCAGCATAACAATCATATATCATAGAGCTAGCTGCATAACAATCATATATCATAGAGCTAGCAGCATAACAATCATATATCATAGAGCTAGCTGCAGGTCAATCACATATCATAGAGCTAGCAGCATAACAATCATATTTCATAGAGCTAGCTGCAGATCAATCATATATCATAGAGCTAGCTGCATAACAATCATATATCATAGAGCTAGCAACAACATGGTCTGTTGGTTTGGGTAATGGACAGAGAGGGAGATGTTCTGTTATGGTGGCTGCCTGGCTGATCTGCATCTAAAGTTTGTGTGTGTGTGTGTGTGTGTGTGTGTGTGTGTGTGTGTGTGTGTGTGTGTGTGTGTGTGTGTGTGTGTGTGTGTGTGTGTGTGTGTGCGTGTGTGTGTGTGTGTGTGTGTTTGAACATCTAAAGCTGTGCCCTTGAGTTAGAGCCACATGACCTTAACAGCCCCAGTAAACACCACGGTCTTATAAATGGAATATAAAGTATGAAGAAGTTTCCTTGGGTAGAAAACAGACCTCCTCTACTTTATAAAGTATAAAATGTCCTTATAAATGGTTCTGTAAAGTATAAAATAGCCTTATAAATGGATCTGTAAAGTATAAATAGCCTTATAAATGGATCTGTAAAGTATAAATAGCCTTATAAATGGATCTGTAAAGTATAAATAGCCTTATAAATGGATCTGTAAAGTATAAATAGCCTTATAAATGGATCTGTAAAGTATAAATAGCCTTATAAATGGATCTGTAAAGTATAAATAGCCTTATAAATGGATCTGTAAAGTATAAATAGCCTTATAAATGGATCTGTAAAGTATAAAATAGCCTTATTATCACGACTCAGGGTATGACCCAGTGTCACGCCCTGACCTTAGAGATCCTTTTTATTCTCTATTTGGTTAGGTTAGGGTGTGACTAGGGTGGGCAATCTATGTTTTCTATTTCTTTGTTGGCCAGCTGTCGTTGTCTCTGATTGGGGATCATACTTAGGCAGCCTTTTTTTCCCCACCTTTAGCTTGTGGGATCTTGTATTTTGGTAGTGTGCTGTGTAGCCCTACTGAACGTTACGTTTCGTTTGTATTTGTTTTGTTTCGGTGTTCATTGAATAAAGAAAGATGTACACCTACCACGCTGCACCTTGGTCCAATCCTTCCAACAACGATCGTAACACCCAGATGCAGAAACGGGAGGCGGATAGTACAGTTCTCAGATTATTTATTAGAAACAGGGGGCAGGCAAAGGGCAGGTCGGCGGCAGGCAGAGGATCGTAATCAGGTCAGAGTCAGGCAGGCTCGGGGTCAGGGCAGGCAGAGGATCGTGATAAGGTCAGAGTCAGGCAGGCTCGGGGTCAGGGCAGGCAGAGGATCGTGATTAGGTCAGAGTCAGGCAGGCTCGGGGTCAGGGCAGGCAGAGGATTGTGATTAGGTCAGAGTCAGGCAGGCTCGGGGTCAGGGCAGGCAGAGGATCGTGATTAGGTCAGAGTCAGGCAGGCTCGGGGTCAGGGCAGGCAGAGGATCGTGATTAGGTCAGAGTCAGGCAGGCTCGGGGTCAGGGCAGGCAGAGGATCGTAATCACGTCAGAGTCAGGCAGGCTCGGGGTCAGGGCAGGCAGAGGATTGTAATCAGGTCAACGTCAAGCAGGTACAGGACGGCAGGCAGGCTCGGGGTCAGGGCAGGCAGAATGGTCAGAACTGGGAAAACTAGGAAATAGAACTAGAGAAACAGGAAGGCGGGAGAGAACGCTGGTAAGACCTGACAAGACAAGATGAACTGGCAACAAACAAACGGAGAAAACCAGAATAAATACACAGGGGATAATGGGGAAGATGGGCGACACCTGGAGGGGGGTGGAGACAAGCACAAAGACAGGTGAAACAGATCAGGGTGTGACACTTATAAATGGTGATGTAAAGACTCTTCCCCAATCTCCACATCAATCACATGTAAGCTTCTTCCCCCATCCCCCATCAATCCCTGTCTCCACCATTCCTCTCTGTTTCTCCCACTTATCCATCTCCCCTCTGATTCCAGTACTGTCTCAATAGTGTATATTGTTTACCAATATACTTCTATAAAATTATATATTTCCTTCATCCGGTCCCTGATCCTGCCGACTACGCCAAATGTGGCAATATTATGGATTGCCGCTGATCTTGGGTCAGTCTAGCCTTTTCCCCACTGATGGTAAAGAGCCCTTTCCCTGTGCCTCAGTTGGTAGAGCATGGTGTTTGCAATGCCAGCATGGTGTGTGCAACGCCAGGGTTGTGGGTTCGATTCCCACGGGGGGGCCAGTACAAAAAAATAAAAAATAAAAAAAATAAATGCATGAAATGAAATGAAATGTATGCATACACTACTGTAAGTCGCTCTGGGTAAGAGCGTCTGCTAAATGGCTAAAATGTAAAAATGTAAAGGTTAGGATTGGGGGAGGGGAAGCTGATCATAGAATCATAGTAACCAAGGGACATTTCTCTCCAGAGCTCTATATGACAGTTTATAGAGAGAAAGGAAGACACTGAATGCACACATTGTTAACACAATAAAACTGTATTACATTTGTGCTTAAAATTATTACAATACATTATTTACAAGCGTTGTTGTTGTCCTTCCTGAAAATAGACATCTCATGCAGGATGACACAAGATACCCTTATACAATAGCAAGCAGGAAGGAATCTTTCTGTTTCTGTACAACGACGATTTACAAATCAATCAATCCATTTTTGTGTGTTTCTTACTCCCATTGAGTTTTTTTGTGTTTATTAGTTAACTGTTGCCTTGTAAATGATGCTTCAGCATGGCTGCCCTTAATTGATAGTTGATCTCTTAAATTCAGCTGCTCGGTCAAAGTGGTACTTTCCTTCCAAGAAGGAAGGTTCACGGTCCCTCATAGCCAGCGCTGCATCCTAAATGCCACCCTATTCCCTATGTAGTGCACTACTTTAGACCAGAGCCCTATTCCCTATATAGTGCACTACTTTAGACCAGAGCCCTATTCCCTATATAGTGCACTACTTTAGACCAGAGCCCTATTCCCTATATAGTGCACTACTTTAGACCAGAGCCCTATTCCCTATGTAGTGCACTACTTTAGACCAGAGCCCTATTCCTTATATAGTGCACTACTTTAGACCAGAGCCCTATTCCCTATATAGTGCACTACTTTAGACCAGAGCCCTATTCCTTATATAGTGCGTGACTTTTGGCCAGGGCTCCATATATTCCCTATATAGTGCACTACTTTAGACCAGGGCTCCATATGTTCCCTATATAGTGCGTGACTTTTGGCCAGGGCTCCATATATGAAATAGGGTGTCATTGAGGAAACACATCGGAGTAACAATTAACCTAACGCTCACAGACCATGTGACCGGCAAAGTCTTCATTGAAGGCAACTTGCATCTGCGCTAGCTGACAGTACAGCCTTACGTACCAGAAGAGAAAGCGCCAGGCTACTCCCATCTAGCCACAACTGACTGAGAGTTAAAACAGTGATTAAACTAGTGATTGAAAGAATTCAAGTATCAGCATGTTGAAGAATGATATTTCTGCATTAATGAATTGGGACCACAGGTGATCAATATTCAAAGCACTGAAAGCTTATCAAATAAATGAAATAAATACAGTCTACAAAAAGTAACCCCCCCCCCCCCGATACCCCTAGAACCCCCCCACCCCCTCCCCCACCCAGACCCAGTGTGAGAGCACAAACCAAAAGGCAGGCAAGGCCTTAACAAACGTGAGAATTCCCGCAAAAAATATCCAAGCCCCCCCCCTGCACTAATTACAAGCCACTCCATAGGACCACAGTCCGGAATTGTCAGTCTTCCAAGGAGAGTCCAAATGAGAGTCTATAAAACAACATGGAGAGCTTTCCCGAGCTGAAGTGATCCGATGGTTGGATTGTGGTTGAATTGAAGTTGTTGCGGTTCGATTTAAAAAGAAAGACACCTATTCAACCTGAGATCTGATGGCGACGTGCTGTATCTCTGTAGTTCTCTCTTCCCTGCCTTTCCCGGATCGGGTCAGATAGTCACTTGGGCCCTAGTGGAGACTGAGTCATATGGGTTTCAGACACTGGGATCTTGATTGTTTAGGTTCTCCCGTGGTCCCCCAGAGAGGAATAGGAGGGAGGGATGGATATTGGGGAGGGGGAGGTGTAAGTATTTATGTCTCTTTTTTAGGTGGGGGGGGGGGCGAAGGTGGATTGGGGTGTCATTGTAAAGCCAGTGTTTGGCTGCTGGGAAGAGGCAGCATCCTTCAGAACACAAACAAAGTCAACTTTTGTACATGTAGTCCATTGTGACCTTGTAGGGGACTCCCTCGCCTCCTCCTCTGACAACCCTTAGTCTCTATGGCTATTCTGTACAGCGGAGAAAGGGTCCCTTCCAGGTTGAAAGTTGGTTGTTAGTTGGTTATATACACATTAGGGATCTGACTTTGGAGAGGAAGAGAGAGAGAGAGAGTAGTAGTAGTGCTTTTGGTGTCTGATTGGATGGCTCTCCTCCTCCTTCCTTCAGTCTGATTGGATGGCTCTCCTCCTCCTTCCTTCAGTCTGATTGGATGGCTCTCCTCCTCCTTCCTTCAGTCTGATTGGATGGCTCTCCTCCTCCTTCCTTCAGTCTGATTGGATGGCTCTCCTCCTCCTTCCTTCAGTCTGATTGGATGGCTCTCCTCCTCCTTCATTCAGTCTGATTGGATGGATCTCCTCCTCCTTCCTTCAGTCTGATTGGATGTCTCTCATCCTCCTTCATTCAGTCTTATTGGATGGATCTCCTCCTCCTTCCTTCAGTCTCTCTCTGCTCTCCTCAATCACATCACCCCCCCCCCCCTCTCTCCCACCCGCTCTTCATCTGGAGTCAGCGAACCTGCGGGGCGTACCCCTCCTTCATCAGCCCCTCCTCGTAGTCCGTCTGACACAGGATCATATTGTTCTTCAGGAAGAACTTATCTCCCACACAAAACCTAGAGAGGGAGGGAGAGAAAAGAGAGAGTTTATTGAGTTTCATTTTTGAGTTGTTTACTTGTATTTTTTTTACAGGGACAGTGGACGTTAATCAACGTTTCAGTAAAAGTGACGGTTTTAGCCAGCCGGCTAATTTTCAACCGCAGTCCCTGGGCAGGTTATTAAAAACATTTACAATAACAATACAGATGATCATTGAGCAGTAAGCACACGCAGAGCAACATAGGACAAGCAAGACATAGCATACAGACAGAGCAACATAGGACAAGCAAGACATAGCATACAGACAGAGCAACACAGCCCAAAAAGCAACAACACAAAATCCATAAAAGCAACAAAGTGTTTCCACACCTCACAAGTTACAGACAACAGACAACATGGAAAGCGGCAATACACAGCTAGGGATTATGTTCACAAATCTGATCGACCTTTAGCTTCATGTTTTTTATGTGAAGGTGTGATAGGTGGTGCAGTTCTGTGTGTCTGATGGGAGGGTATTCCAGACATGGGAAGCTCTCACAGAGAAAGCAGATTGATTAAAGGTGCTTTTCCTTATGGGAACTATACAGTCACCTCTCATGGCAGACCTTGTGGATCTGCTGCCATATGTTTGGGTTTTCTGTTTAACTGAAATACTGAGTGGAGGGGGAGCCAGGCCGTTTAGGATCTGGAATACAAGACATGCGTCGGTGTATTGCACAAGATTTTCCCAACTCAGGAGCTCATGCTTTCTGAGGATGTAACAGTGATGATGGCTGACCTGGAGCTTCTCCCCTGATACACAGACATCTGGTTCAGTAGCATCAGATACCACCTGGAGCTTCTCCCCTGATACACAGATATCTGTCTCAGTAGCATCAGATACCATCTGGAGCTTCTCCCCTGATACACAGATATCTGTCTCAGTAGCATCAGATACCATCTGGAGCTTCTCCCCCGATACACAGACATCTGGTTCAGTAGCATCAGATACCACCTGGAGCTTCTCCCCTGATACACAGACATCTGGTTCAGTAGAGTCAGATACCACCTGGAGCTTCTCCCCTGATACACAGACATCTGGTTCAGTAGCATCAGATACCATCTGGAGCTTCTCCTCTGATACACAGACATCTGGTTCAGTAGCATCAGATACCACCTGGAACTTCTCCCCTGATACACAGACATCTGTCTCAGTAGCATCAGATACCATCTGGAGCTTCTCCCCTGATACACAGACATCTGGTTCAGTAGCATCAGATACCACCTGGAGCTTCTCCCCTGATACACAGACATCTGGTTCAGTAGCATCAGATACCACCTGGAGCTTCTCCCCTGATACACAGACATCTGTCTCAGTAGCATCAGATACCATCTGGAGCTTCTCCCCTGATACACAGACATCTGGTTCAGTAGCATCAGATACCATCTGGAGCTTCTCCCCTGATACACAGACATCTGGTTCAGTAGCATCAGATACCACCTGGAGCTTCTCCCCTGATACACAGACATCTGTCTCCGTAGCATCAGATACCATCTGGAGCTTCTCCCCTGACACACAGACATCTGGTTCAGTAGCATCAGATACCATCTGGAGCTTCTCCCCTGATACACAGACATCTGGTTCAGTAGCATCAGATACCATCTGGAGCTTCTCCCCTGATACACAGACATCTGGTTCAGTAGCATCAGATACCACCTGGAGCTTCTCCCCTGATACACAGACATCTGGTTCAGTAGCATCAGATACCACCTGGAGCTTCTCCCCTGATACACAGACATCTGGTTCAGTAGCATCAGATACCATCTGGAGCTTCTCCCCTGATACACAGACATCTGGTTCAGTAGCATCAGATACCATCTGGAGCTTCTCCCCTGATACACAGACATCTGGTTCAGTAGCATCAGATACCATCTGGAGCTTCTCCCCTGATACACAGACATCTGGTTCAGTAGCATCAGATACCATCTGGAGCTTCTCCCCTGATACACAGACATCTGGTTCAGTAGCATCAGATACCATCTGGAGCTTCTCCCCTGATACACAGACATCTGTCTCAGTAGCATCAGATACCACCTGGAGCTTCTCCCCTGATACACAGACATCTGGTTCAGTAGCATCAGATACCACCTGGAGCTTCTCCCCTGATACACAGACATCTGTCTCAGTAGCATCAGATACCACCTGGAGCTTCTCCCCTGATACACAGACATCTGGTTCAGTAGCATCAGATACCACCTGGAGCTTCTCCCCTGATACACAGACATCTGGTTCAGTAGCATCAGTTGCCCACTTTGTGAAGAACATGCAGACTGTTTTTTTTCACATTGAGATGCAAACACGAGAGATAAAGAGAGAGAGAGCGAGGGAGCGAGGGAGAGAAAGTGAGACAGGTTTACATAAGTTTACATAAGCATCATATTTTGCAGCTCTGAGCTGTAGACCAATCCCCAGCCCCTACACGGCCCTATCACTACAGTAGCTTTATAAAAGGACCAATCCCCAGCCCCTAGACGGCCCTATCACTACCGTAGCTTTATAAAAGGACCAATCCCCAGCCCCTAGACGGCCCTATCACTACCGTAGCTTTATAAAAGGACCAATCCCCAGCCCCTAGACGGCCCTATCACTACAGTAGCTTTATAAAAGGACCAATCCCCAGCCCCTAGACGGCCCTATCACTACCGTAGCTTTATAAAAGGACCAATCCCCAGCCCCTAGACGGCCCTATCGCTACCGTAGCTTTATAAAAGGACCAATCCCCAGCCCCTAGACGGACCTATCGCTACCGTAGCTTTATAAAAGGACCAATCCCCAGCCCCTAGACGGCCCTATCGCTACCGTAGCTTTATAAAAGGACCAATCCCCAGCCCCTAGACGGCCCTATCGCTACCGTAGCTTTATAAAAGGACCAATCCCCAGCCCCTAGACGGCCCTATCGCTACCGTAGCTTTATAAAAGGACCAATCCCCAGCCCCTAGACGGCCCTATCGCTACCGTAGCTTTATAAAAGGACCAATCCCCAGCCCCTAGACGGCCCTATCGCTACCGTAGCTTTATAAAAGGACCAATCCCCAGCCCCTAGACGGCCCTATCACTACAGTAGCTTTATAAAAGGACCAATCCCCAGCCCCTAGACGGCCCTATCGCTACAGTAGCTTTATAAAAGGACCAATCCCCAGCCCCTAGACGGCCCTATCGCTACAGTAGCTTTATAAAAGGACCAATCCCCAGCCCCTAGACGGCCCTATCGCTACCGTAGCTTTATAAAAGGACCAATCCCCAGCCCCTAGACGGCCCTATCACTACCGTAGCTTTATAAAAGGACCAATCCCCAGCCCCTAGACGGCCCTATCGCTACCGTAGCTTTATAAAAGGACCAATCCCCAGCCCCTAGACGGCCCTATCGCTACCGTAGCTTTATAAAAGGACCAATCCCCAGCCCCTAGACGGCCCTATCACTACCGTAGCTTTATAAAAGGACCAATCCCCAGCCCCTAGACGGCCCTATCGCTACCGTAGCTTTATAAAAGGACCAATCCCCAGCCCCTAGACGGCCCTATCACTACCGTAGCTTTATAAAAGGACCAATCCCCAGCCCCTAGACGGCCCTATCACTACCGTAGCTTTATAAAAGGAGGCGTGATATTCACTATGTAGTGCACTACTTGTGACCAGAGCCCTATGGGGACCTATGGGACCTGGTCAAAAGTTGTGCACTACATAGGGTGCCATTTGGGACTCAAGTCAGACTACTGTTGATGAGGAGCTATCTCACTCTCTAGAAAGACTAAACCCTGTGTCCTAAATGCCACCCTATTCCCTACATAGTGCACTACAGGGGCAACAGGTCTCTGGTCAAAAGAAGTGTACTATACAGGGGAACAGGGTGCCATTTGGGACACAGCCTCCAGTCCAATGGTGCTCTGGTCTAAAGACTGTTTATCCTGTTGAGATCACTGTCTGTCTGGGGCCTCTCTGTTTCCACCTGCAGCTGTTACAACAACCCTAAAGACCTAACTACCTCCCTCCTCCTCTCCTCCATTCCCCTCTCCATCCTCCACCTCTCTTTTAGCCAGGGGGCCGCTTGACCTTTCCCACATGGGCAGAGTGGAGATTAGAGAGAGGGAGAGAGAGAGGGAAGTGCTTCAGTCCTGAGGGCCTTTTATCTCCCTAGCTGTGAGAGTTGGACAAAGTCAGAGCGTAGAGCACCTGTGTTTACTGGGACTGGGGGGGGGCAGTGCCTGTGTTTACTGGGAGTGGACAGTGCCTCTGGTTACTGGGAGAGGAGAGGAGGAGAGAGGAGGCTGAGTCTCTGTTTGACTTCTCCCTAGCTAGCTGTCCAACACTGAGCACGGCTGGGGCTGTTTAACTGAGCTGAGGCTGCCTCTCTCTCTCTCTCTCTCTCTCTCTCTCTCTCTCTCTCTCTAGGAGCTGCAGTGGTGTGGGGGAGTGACGGTGGAGTGGACAAGAGGAGGCAGAACACCTGAATCTCTGTAGGGCTTTAGGACTGGTATTCTTTACTTTTCTAGGAGTAGAAAGGGAGGACAGAACCGTTTGTTAAACATTGCTACTCATTAAGAAGTCTCAAATATTTTTAAGCCAATATGTGTTTTGGGATTTACTCAGGTTTTATTCAGATGACATAAGGAGGCTACGTCTTTATGTTGTGGAACTTTACTTACTTTGTGAGGCACATTGTTCCTTTGTTGAGCCTATGTGGAACTTTGCTTAAACTTTAATTTGTTGTATTAGAGAAGAAGCCAATCTCAGATGCAGCCTTGCAGGCTGGGCACCCATCCATTACACAGGTAATCTCCATCCTTCCTGCTTGTTGACATGGCGATTAACACCAGGCAGAGGTGTGCTCAGCCTCATGGTGTCAGCCCGGCCAATACAAAACGTCTGCTTTAAAATGACACATTATTTTCCCAGAATACATTAGTTTTCCGTCTCCTCTGACACTGTGGCCCCTCGTTCATTCTCTCCCTCCCTCTGTCTCTCCATCCTGTTTTCTTCCGCTAATAGGATTCCTCTCCTTTATTTATAGCCCTCTCTTTATTTACTCCCTCACGTTCTCTATCTCTTTCTCTCTCTCTCTTTCGCTCCCCCTTTTTCTCTCTCCCCCCCTCCCCCTCTCTCTCCATTCACAGCTCTTGCCCCTTGCCCCCCCCCACACTTATGTCGCACAGACAAATGATTTCTGCTGGGTGAAAATTCAACAGCATATGATGAGGATATTGCACTATGCCCCAACAGAGCTGCGTCCAATAAATAACCCTATGTAGTGCACCACCAGCCAGGAGGAGAGGAGGAGAGGAGGAGGAGGATGGAGAGGTGGAGAGGAGAGGAGAGGAGGGGGGTGGATGAGGAGAAGGAGAAGGAGAGGAGAGGTGGAGGAGGAGAAGGAGAAGGAGAAGGAGAAGGAGAGGAGAGGGTGGAGGTGGAGGAGGAGAAGGAGAAGGAGAATGAGAGGAGAGGGTAGAGGTGGAGGAGGAGAAGGAGAAGGAGAAGGAGAAGGAGAGGAGAGGGTGGAGGTGGAGGAGGAGAAGGAGAAGGAGAAGGAGAGGAGAGGGTGGAGGTGGAGGAGGAGAAGGAGAAGGAGAGGAGAGGGTAGAGGTGGAGAGGAGGGCAAGAAGGAGATGAAGAGGAGGAGGCAGAAGAATGGCTTCCACAGTTTTCACAGGCTGCACGCTCACAGATATATTGGTCGCCAGCTATTTGCCCCAGAGGCTCAATGTTAACTAGAGTTCTCACTTTCCTCTCAAATGACGGAACAGGGAGGGAAGGAGGGAGCTTGTCAAACAAATGAAATGATCTCTGTTAGCTGTACCAAGGCTGCTTCCTCAACGCCCACCTATTCCCCTATGGGCCCTGGTCAGAAGTAGTGCACTACGTAGAGAATAGGGTACCATTTGAGACCCAAGGCCAGTCTAATTACCGTTACAGTGAGGTTATTGGTTAAACAACACCAGGGATTCATTGTAACAGCAAGATGTAAATCATGTTTCCCACCCAGGTTAAATGCTGCTGGGCGATCAGAAACAAACTCAGGGTTTGACAGGGGTTTTAAATAGACTTCTCAGCTATAGCACATGGATAAAATGTCTTATTTTACAGCACTCAATATTCATCTGTTAATATTCTAATCACTATAATGTTCTGGCAAAAGAGATTTCATGTCAAATGAAATAAAGCTTAAATTAAAATTAAAAAAATAAAAATGAGACTAAACTGGATGAATACAGACTAACCTGGATGAATACAGACTAACCTGGATGAATACAAACTAACCTGGATGAATACAGACTATACAGACTAACCTGGATGAATACAGACTAACCTGGATGAATACAGACTAACCTGGATGAATACAGACTAACCTGGATGAATACAGACTATACAGACTAACCTGGATGAATACAGACTAACCTGGATGAATACAGACTAACCTGGATGAATACAGACTAACCTGGATGAATAGAGACTAACCTGGATGAATACAGACTATACAGACTAACCTGGATGAAGACACACTAACCTGGATGAATACAGACTAACCTGGATGAATACAGACTAACCTGGATGAATACAGACTAACCTGGATGAATACAGACTATACAGACTAACCTGGATGAATACAGACTAACCTGGACGAATACAGACTAACCTGGACGAATACAGACTAACCTGGATGAATACAGACTAACCTGGACGAATACAGACTAACCTGGATGAATACAGACTATACAGACTAACCTGGATGAATACAGACTAACCTGGATGAATACAGACTAACCTGGATGAATACAGACTAACCTGGATGAATACAGACTAACCTGGATGAATACAGACTATACAGACTAACCTGGATGAATACAGACTAACCTGGATGAATACAGACTAACCTGGATGAATACAGACTAACCTGGACGAATACAGACTATACAGACTAACCTGGATGAATACAGACTAACCTGGATGAATACAGACTAACCTGGATGAATACAGACTATACAGACTAACCTGGACGAATACAGACTAACCTGGATGAATACAGACTAACCTGGATGAATACAGACTATACAGACTAACCTGGATGAATACAGACTAACCTGGATGAATACAGACTAACCTGGATGAATACAGACTAACCTGGATGAATACAGACTAACCTGGACGAATACAGACTAACCTGGATGAATACAGACTATACAGACTAACCTGGATGAATACAGACTAACCTGGATGAATACAGACTAACCTGGATGAATACAGACTAACCTGGATGAATACAGACTATACAGACTAACCTGGATGAATACAGACTAACCTGGATGAATACAGACTAACCTGGATGAATACAGACTAACCTGGATGAATAGAGACTAACCTGGATGAATACAGACTATACAGACTAACCTGGATGAAGACACACTAACCTGGATGAATACAGACTAACCTGGATGAATACAGACTAACCTGGATGAATACAGACTAACCTGGATGAATACAGACTATACAGACTAACCTGGATGAATACAGACTAACCTGGATGAATACAGACTAACCTGGATGAATACAGACTAACCTGGATGAATACAGACTAACCTGGATGAATACAGACTAACCTGGATGAATACAGACTATACAGACTAACCTGGATGAATACAGACTAACCTGGATGAATACAGACTAACCTGGATGAATACAGACTAACCTGGACGAATACAGACTATACAGACTAACCTGGATGAATACAGACTAACCTGGATGAATACAGACTAACCTGGATGAATACAGACTATACAGACTAACCTGGACGAATACAGACTAACCTGGATGAATACAGACTAACCTGGATGAATACAGACTATACAGACTAACCTGGATGAATACAGACTAACCTGGATGAATACAGACTAACCTGGATGAATACAGACTAACCTGGATGAATACAGACTAACCTGGACGAATACAGACTAACCTGGATGAATACAGACTATACAGACTAACCTGGATGAATACAGACTAACCTGGATGAATACAGACTATACAGACTAACCTGGATGAATACAGACTAACCTGGATGAAGACAGACTAACCTGGATGAATACAGACTAACCTGGATGAAAACAGACTAACCTGGATGAATACAGACTAACCTGGATGAATACAGAATAACCTGGATGAATACAGACTATACAGACTAACCTGGATGAATACAGACTAACCTGGATGAATACAGACTAACCTGGATGAATACAGACTAACCTGGATGAATACAGACTAAACTGGATGAATACAGACTATACAGACTAACCTGGATGAATACAGACTAACCTGGATGAATACAGACTAACCTGGATGAATACAGACTAACCTGGACGAATACAGACTATACAGACTAACCTGGATGAATACAGACTAACCTGGATGAATACAGACTAACCTGGATGAATACAGACTAACCTGGATGAATACAGACTATACAGACTAACCTGGACGAATACAGACTAACCTGGATGAAAACAGACTAACCTGGATGAATACAGACTAACCTGGATGAATACAGACTATACAGACTAACCTGGATGAATACAGACTAACCTGGATGAATACAGACTAACCTGGATGAATACAGACTAACCTGGATGAATACAGACTATACAGATTAACCTGGATGAATACAGACTAACCTGGATGAATACAGACTAACCTGGATGAATACAGACTATACAGACTAACCTGGATGAATACAGACTAACCTGGATGAAGACAGACTAACCTGGATGAATACAGACTAACCTGGATGAAAACAGACTAACCTGGATGAATACAGACTAACCTGGATGAATACAGACTAACCTGGATGAATACAGACTAACCTGGATGAATACAGACTATACAGACTAACCTGGATGAATACAGACTAACCTGGATGAATACAGACTAACCTGGATGAATACAGACTAACCTGGATGAATACAGACTAACCTGGATGAATACAGACTATACAGACTAACCTGGATGAATACAGACTAACCTGGATGAATACAGACTAACCTGGACGAATACAGACTAACCTGGATGAAGACAGACTAACCTGGATGAAGACAGACTAACCTGGATGAATACAGACTATACAGACTAACCTGGATGAATACAGACTAACCTGGACGAATACAGACTAACCTGGATGAATACAGACTAACCTGGATGAATACAGACTATACAGACTAACCTGGACGAATACAGACTAACCTGGATGAATACAGACTATACAGACTAACCTGGATGAATACAGACTAACATGGATGAATACAGACTAACCTGGATGAATACAGACTAACCTGGATGAAGACAGACTAACCTGGATGAAGACAGATGTATTAATAAATCAAGGTGATTGAGGTTGTCCTGTGTAATTCCTTTAGGACGAAGTCCCAGTAATCAACCCCCATTATCCACACAGAGACGACCAGACCAATGACTGTAGAGCAGCAGCATGTAACACAGAGTCAACCGAGTCCTGTCTGTCCTACGACGACCAGACCAATGACTGTAGAGTAGCAGCATGTAACACAGTGGCTCCAGATACAAATGCTGAGACTGGCCCTGTAGAGCCTTCCTCTGGGTCTGACTGTACTGTACATGCTGAGACTGGCCCTGTAGGGCCTTCCTCTGGGTCTGACTGTACTGTACATGCTGAGACTGGCCCTGTAGGGCCTTCCTCTGGGTCTGACTGTACTGTACATGCTGAGACTGGCCCTGTAGGGCCTTCCTCTGGGTCTGACTGTACTGTACATGCTGAGACTGGCCCTGTCTGGCCTTCCTCTGGGTCTGACTGTACTGTACATGCTGAGACTGGCCCTGTCTGGCCTTCCTCTGGGTCTGACTGTACTGTACATGCTGAGACTGGCCCTGTCTGGCCTTCCTCTGGGTCTGACTGTACTGTACATGCTGAGACTGGCCCTGTCTGGCCTTCCTCTGGGTCTGACTGTACTGTACATGCTGAGACTGGCCCTGTCTGGCCTTCCTCTGGGTCTGACTGTACTGTACATGCTGAGACTGGCCCTGTCTGGCCTTCCTCTGGGTCTGACTGTACTGTACATGCTGAGACTGGCCCTGTCTGGCCTTCCTCTGGGTCTGACTGTACTGTACATGCTGAGACTGGCCCTGTAGGGCCTTCCTCTGGGTCTGACTGTACTGTACATGCTGAGACTGGCCCTGTAGGGCCTTCCTCTGGGTCTGACTGTACTGTACATGCTGAGACTGGCCCTGTCTGGCCTTCCTCTGGGTCTGACTGTACTGTACATGCTGAGACTGGCCCTGTCTGGCCTTCCTCTGGGTCTGACTGTACTGTACATGCTGAGACTGGCCCTGTCTGGCCTTCCTCTGGGTCTGACTGTACTGTACATGCTGAGACTGGCCCTGTCTGGCCTTCCTCTGGGTCTGACTGTACTGTACATGCTGAGACTGGCCCTGTAGGGCCTTCCTCTGGGTCTGACTGTACTGTACATGCTGAGACTGGCCCTGTAGGGCCTTCCTCTGGGTCTGACTGTACTGTACATGCTGAGACTGGCCCTGTCTGGCCTTCCTCTGGGTCTGACTGTACTGTACATGCTGAGACTGGCCCTGTCTGGCCTTCCTCTGGGTCTGACTGTACTGTACATGTCCAGACTGGCCCTGTCTGGCCTTCCTCTGGGTCTGACTGTACTGTACATGCTGAGACTGGCCCTGTCTGGCCTTCCTCTGGGTCTGACTGTACTGTACATGCTGAGACTGGCCCTGTCTGGCCTTCCTCTGGGTCTGACTGTACTGTACATGCTGAGACTGGCCCTGTCTGGCCTTCCTCTGGGTCTGACTGTACTGTACATGCTGAGACTGGCCCTGTCTGGCCTTCCTCTGGGTCTGACTGTACTGTACATGCTGAGACTGGCCCTGTAGGGCCTTCCTCTGGGTCTGACTGTACTGTACATGCTGAGACTGGCCCTGTCTGGCCTTCCTCTGGGTCTGACTGTACTGTACATGCTGAGACTGGCCCTGTCTGGCCTTCCTCTGGGTCTGACTGTACTGTACATGCTGAGACTGGCCCTGTAGGGCCTTCCTCTGGGTCTGACTGTACTGTACATGCTGAGACTGGCCCTGTCTGGCCTTCCTCTGGGTCTGACTGTACTGTACATGCTGAGACTGGCCCTGTCTGGCCTTCCTCTGGGTCTGACTGTACTGTACATGCTGAGACTGGCCCTGTCTGGCCTTCCTCTGGGTCTGACTGTACTGTACATGCTGAGACTGGCCCTGTCTGGCCTTCCTCTGGGTCTGACTGTACTGTACATGCTGAGACTGGCCCTGTCTGGCCTTCCTTTGGGTCTGACTGTACTGTACATGCTGAGACTGGCCCTGTCTGGCCTTCCTCTGGGTCTGACTGTACTGTACATGCTGAGACTGGCCCTGTCTGGCCTTCCTCTGGGTCTGACTGTACTGTACATGCTGAGACTGGCCCTGTCTGGCCTTCCTCTGGGTCTGACTGTACTGTACATGCTGAGACTGGCCCTGTCTGGCCTTCCTCTGGGTCTGACTGTACTGTACATGCTGAGACTGGCCCTGTAGGGCCTTCCTCTGGGTCTGACTGTACTGTACATGCTGAGACTGGCCCTGTAGGGCCTTCCTCTGGGTCTGACTGTACTGTACATGCTGAGACTGGCCCTGTCTGGCCTTCCTCTGGGTCTGACTGTACTGTACATGCTGAGACTGGCCCTGTAGGGCCTTCCTCTGGGTCTGACTGTACTGTACATGCTGAGACTGGCCCTGTCTGGCCTTCCTCTGGGTCTGACTGTACTGTACATGCTGAGACTGGCCCTGTCTGGCCTTCCTCTGGGTCTGACTGTACTGTACATGCTGAGACTGGCCCTGTAGGGCCTTCCTCTGGGTCTGACTGTACTGTACATGCTGAGACTGGCCCTGTAGGGCCTTCCTCTGGGTCTGACTGTACTGTACATGCTGAGACTGGCCCTGTCTGGCCTTCCTCTGGGTCTGACTGTACTGTACATGCTGAGACTGGCCCTGTCTGGCCTTCCTCTGGGTCTGACTGTACTGTACATGCTGAGACTGGCCCTGTAGGGCCTTCCTCTGGGTCTGACTGTACTGTACATGCTGAGACTGGCCCTGTCTGGCCTTCCTCTGGGTCTGACTGTACTGTACATGCTGAGACTGGCCCTGTAGGGCCTTCCTCTGGGTCTGACTGTACTGTACATGCTGAGACTGGCCCTGTAGGGCCTTCCTCTGGGTCTGACTGTACTGTACATGCTGAGACTGGCCCTGTCTGGCCTTCCTCTGGGTCTGACTGTACTGTACATGCTGAGACTGGCCCTGTCTGGCCTTCCTCTGGGTCTGACTGTACTGTACATGCTGAGACTGGCCCTGTCTGGCCTTCCTCTGGGTCTGACTGTACTGTGCATGCTGAGACTGGCCCTGTCTGGCCTTCCTCTGGGTCTGACTGTACTGTGCATGCTGAGACTGGCCCTGTCTGGCCTTCCTCTGGGTCTGACTGTACTGTACATGCTGAGACTGGCCCTGTCTGGCCTTCCTCTGGGTCTGACTGTACTGTACATGCTGAGACTGGCCCTGTCTGGCCTTCCTCTGGGTCTGACTGTACTGTACATGCTGAGACTGGCCCTGTCTGGCCTTCCTCTGGGTCTGACTGTACTGTACATGCTGAGACTGGCCCTGTCTGGCCTTCCTCTGGGTCTGACTGTACTGTACATGCTGAGACTGGCCCTGTCTGGCCTTCCTCTGGGTCTGACTGTACTGTACATGCTGAGACTGGCCCTGTCTGGCCTTCCTCTGGGTCTGACTGTACTGTACATGCTGAGACTGGCCCTGTCTGGCCTTCCTCTGGGTCTGACTGTACTGTACATGCTGAGACTGGCCCTGTCTGGCCTTCCTCTGGGTCTGACTGTACTGTACATGCTGAGACTGGCCCTGTCTGGCCTTCCTCTGGGTCTGACTGTACTGTACATGCTGAGACTGGCCCTGTAGGGCCTTCCTCTGGGTCTGACTGTACTGTACATGCTGAGACTGGCCCTGTAGGGCCTTCCTCTGGGTCTGACTGTACTGTACATGTTGAGACTGGCCCTGTCTGGCCTTCCTCTGGGTCTGACTGTACTGTACATGCTGAGACTGGCCCTGTAGGGCCTTCCTCTGGGTCTGACTGTACTGTACATGCTGAGACTGGCCCTGTCTGGCCTTCCTCTGGGTCTGACTGTACTGTACATGCTGAGACTGGCCCTGTCTGGCCTTCCTCTGGGTCTGACTGTACTGTACATGCTGAGACTGGCCCTGTAGGGCCTTCCTCTGGGTCTGACTGTACTGTACATGCTGAGACTGGCCCTGTAGGGCCTTCCTCTGGGTCTGACTGTACTGTACATGCTGAGACTGGCCCTGTCTGGCCTTCCTCTGGGTCTGACTGTACTGTACATGCTGAGACTGGCCCTGTCTGGCCTTCCTCTGGGTCTGACTGTACTGTACATGCTGAGACTGGCCCTGTAGGGCCTTCCTCTGGGTCTGACTGTACTGTACATGCTGAGACTGGCCCTGTCTGGCCTTCCTCTGGGTCTGACTGTACTGTACATGCTGAGACTGGCCCTGTAGGGCCTTCCTCTGGGTCTGACTGTACTGTACATGCTGAGACTGGCCCTGTAGGGCCTTCCTCTGGGTCTGACTGTACTGTACATGCTGAGACTGGCCCTGTCTGGCCTTCCTCTGGGTCTGACTGTACTGTACATGCTGAGACTGGCCCTGTCTGGCCTTCCTCTGGGTCTGACTGTACTGTACATGCTGAGACTGGCCCTGTCTGGCCTTCCTCTGGGTCTGACTGTACTGTACATGCTGAGACTGGCCCTGTCTGGCCTTCCTCTGGGTCTGACTGTACTGTGCATGCTGAGACTGGCCCTGTCTGGCCTTCCTCTGGGTCTGACTGTACTGTACATGCTGAGACTGGCCCTGTCTGGCCTTCCTCTGGGTCTGACTGTACTGTACATGCTGAGACTGGCCCTGTCTGGCCTTCCTCTGGGTCTGACTGTACTGTACATGCTGAGACTGGCCCTGTCTGGCCTTCCTCTGGGTCTGACTGTACTGTACATGCTGAGACTGGCCCTGTAGGGCCTTCCTCTGGGTCTGACTGTACTGTACATGCTGAGACTGGCCCTGTCTGGCCTTCCTCTGGGTCTGACTGTACTGTACATGCTGAGACTGGCCCTGTCTGGCCTTCCTCTGGGTCTGACTGTACTGTACATGCTGAGACTGGCCCTGTCTGGCCTTCCTCTGGGTCTGACTGTACTGTACATGCTGAGACTGGCCCTGTCTGGCCTTCCTCTGGGTCTGACTGTACTGTAC
This sequence comes from Salmo salar, assembly GCF_965601325.2. Lineage (NCBI taxonomy): Eukaryota > Metazoa > Chordata > Actinopteri > Salmoniformes > Salmonidae > Salmo > Salmo salar. The sequence continues at coordinate 72,086,723 of NC_138297.1, forward strand.
ATGCTGAGACTGGCCCTGTCTGGCCTTCCTCTGGGTCTGACTGTACTGTACATGCTGAGACTGGCCCTGTAGGGCCTTCCTCTGGGTCTGACTGTACTGTACATGCTGAGACTGGCCCTGTAGGGCCTTCCTCTGGGTCTGACTGTACTGTACATGCTGAGACTGGCCCTGTCTGGCCTTCCTCTGGGTCTGACTGTACTGTACATGCTGAGACTGGCCCTGTAGGGCCTTCCTCTGGGTCTGACTGTACTGTACATGCTGAGACTGGCCCTGTCTGGCCTTCCTCTGGGTCTGACTGTACTGTACATGCTGAGACTGGCCCTGTCTGGCCTTCCTCTGGGTCTGACTGTACTGTACATGCTGAGACTGGCCCTGTCTGGCCTTCCTCTGGGTCTGACTGTACTGTACATGCTGAGACTGGCCCTGTAGGGCCTTCCTCTGGGTCTGACTGTACTGTACATGCTGAGACTGGCCCTGTCTGGCCTTCCTCTGGGTCTGACTGTACTGTACATGCTGAGACTGGCCCTGTCTGGCCTTCCTCTGGGTCTGACTGTACTGTACATGCTGAGACTGGCCCTGTCTGGCCTTCCTCTGGGTCTGACTGTACTGTACATGCTGAGACTGGCCCTGTCTGGCCTTCCTCTGGGTCTGACTGTACTGTACATGCTGAGACTGGCCCTGTCTGGCCTTCCTCTGGGTCTGACTGTACTGTACATGCTGAGACTGGCACTGTCTGGCCTTCCTCTGGGTCTGACTGTACTGTACATGCTGAGACTGG
>NC_138297.1:72095000-72167500 GCF_965601325.2 Salmo salar
AGGTTTAGGATGGAGGTTAGGCTTAGGATGGAGGTTAGGCTTAGGATGGAGGTTAGGTTTAGGGTTGAGGTTAGGTTTGGGGTTGAGGTTAGGTTTAGGGTTGAGGTTAGGCTTAGGGTTGAGGTTAGGCTTAGGGTTGAGGTTAGGTTTAGGGTTGAGGTTAGGTTTGGGGTTGAGGTTAGGCTTAGGGTTGAGGTTAGGTTTAGGGTTGAGGTTAGGCTTAGGGTTGAGGTTAGGCTTGGGGTTAGAAGTTAGGGTTAGGTTTAGGGGTTAGGGACTGTGTGTGTGTGTGTGTGTGTGTGTGTGTGTGTGTGTGTGTGTGTGTGTGTGTGTGTGTGTGTGTGTGTGTGTGTGTGTGTGTGTGTGTGTGTGTGTGTGTGTAATTTTATCTGTAATGCAGTGACTTTCTCTGTGTGTGTGTGTGTGTGTGTGTGTGTGTAATTTTATCTGTAATGCAGTGACTTTCTCTCTGTGTGTTGCAGTGCTGAGTACTCTCATCAACTCTGGGTTGCCAAGGTAACAGATGTTATTTTTTAAACATCTGAACAATCTGACTGTGTCAGGTGAGTGTATCTCTGCTTGTAAGAGAGAGAAGGAAGACTTGTTAAGCCCTGGTCAGATACAAAAGACAAGACGGTAAGTGGCAGTTTAAGGAGTTTTAGAACTATGTTTAGAAATGCCTCTCTCCCTCTATCTCTATATCTCTCCCTCTATCTCTATCTCTCCCTCTATCTCTATATCTCTCCCTCTATCTCTCCCTCTATCTCTACCTCTCCCTCTATCTCTCCCTCAATCTCTATCTCCCTCTATCTCTCCCTCTATTTCTATATCTCCCTCTATCTCTATATCTCCCTCTCTCTCTATATCTCCCTCTCTCTCTATATCTCCCTCTCTCTATATCTCCCTCTCTCTATATCTCTATATCTCTCTCCATCTCTCCATCTATCTCCCTCTATCTCCATATATCTCTCCCTCTCTCCCTCTATCGCTATATCTCTCTCTATCTCCCTCTATCTTTCCCTCTATCTATCTCCCTCTATCTCTATATCTCCCTCTATCTCTCCATCTATCTCCATCTCTCCCCCTATCTCCCTCTATCTCTCCCTCTATCTCTCCCTCTATCTCTACCACTCCCTCTGTCTCTCCCTCTATCTCTATGTCTCCCTCTATCTCTCCAACTATCTCTCCATTCTATCTCTCCATCCATCTCTATCTCATAATTTAATATCAGAACCAAATGAACTGAGTTGTAGTTGAGATTACATTAAAAGTACACGGTGCAAGTGATCAATGCTGTTGTAGATTCCTGACAGATAATTAGAGCCCATTGTGAAGATCTCCACAGACCTGTGATGACCTATGACCTGCTATCTGGAACGTGCACGCTCTATGAGATTACAGCAGAAGAAACGTATCCAGGTAGTTACTGTAGCCTCAACATGTAACCAGGGATGTTGTTCATTTAAAGGTTGAATGTTACATTAGTTTGTATTATAGCCTTACTGCTGGGATGGTTCCATCTGAACCACTGGCTTCATCCCATTCTTTAACTTCTGGTTGGATAGTTCCATCTGAACCACTGGCTTCATTCCATTCTTTAACTTCTGGTTGGATAGTACCATCTGAACCACTGGCTTCATTCCATTCTTTAACTTCTGGTTGGATAGTTCCATCTGAACCACTGGCTTCATCCCATTCTTTAACTTCTGGTTGGATAGTACCATCTGAACCACTGGCTTCATCCCATTCTTTAACTCCTGGTTGGATAGTTCCATCTGAACCACTGGCTTCATCCCATTCTTTAACTTCTGGTTGGATAGTTCCATCTGAACCACTGGCTTCATCCCATTCTTTAACTTCTGGTTGGATAGTACCATCTGAACCACTGGCTTCATCCCATTCTTTAACTTCTGGTTGGATAGTTCCATCTGAACCACTGGCTTCATCCCATTCTTTAACTTCTGGTTGGATAGTTCCATCTGAACCACTGGCTTCATCCCATTCTTTAACTTCTGGTTGGATAGTTCCATCTGAACCACTGGCTTCATCCCATTCTTTAACTTCTGGTTGGATAGTTCCATCTGAACCACTGGCTTCATCCCATTCTTTAACTTCTGGTTGGATAGTACCATCTGAACCACTGGCTTCATCCCATTCTTTAACTTCTGGTTGGATAGTACCATCTGAACCACTGGCTTCATCCCATTCTTTAACTTCTGGTTGGATAGTACCATCTGAACCACTGGCTTCATCCCATTCTTTAACTTCTGGTTGGATAGTTCCATCTGAACCACTGGCTTCATCCCATTCTTTAACTTCTGGTTGGATAGTTCCATCTGAACCACTGGCTTCATCCCATTCTTTAACTTCTGGTTGGATAGTACCATCTGAACCACTGGCTTCATCCTATTCTTTAACGTCTGGTTGGATAGTACCATCTGAACCACTGGCTTCATCCCATTCTTTAACTCCTGGTTGGATAGTACCATCTGAACCACTGGCTTCATCCCATTCTTTAACTTCTGGTTGAGCTGGTGGCAGGTTAATAGACTATTTATTCTATTTCAAATGTGATATTGAATTGTGTTTGGTTGTCAACGCAACCAAATATCAACATTTGAAGGATATGCTTCTTCTGCTTGGATAGTTCCATCTGTGCTGAGTCTGGCTTTAATTCCAGTTTGGATAGTTCCATCTCCGTTGAGTGTGGATTTAATTCCAGTTTGGATAGTTCCATCTGTGCTGAGTCTGGCTTTAATTCCAGTTTGGATAGTTCCATCTGTGCTGAGTCTGGCTTTAATTCCAGTTTGGATAGTTCCATCTGTTCTGAGTCTGGCTTTAATTCCAGTTTGGATAGTTCCATCTGTGCTGAGTCTGGCTTTAATTCCAGTTTGGATAGTTCCATCTGTGCTGAGTCTGGCTTTAATTCCAGTTTGGATAGTTCCATCTGTGCTGAGTCTGGCTTTAATTCCAGTTTGGATAGTTCCATCTGTGCTGAGTCTGGCTTTAATTCCAGTTTGGATAGTTCCATCTGTTCTGAGTCTGGATTTAAATCCAGTTTGGATAGTTCCATCTGTGCTGAGTCTGGCTTTAATTCCAGTTTGTCATGTAATTAATAATCGATATTGATTGGATTCACGTCTCCATGTCAACCAAAAAAACCTAAGGACTAAATCAAATCAAACTTGAAATGCTCTTTAAATCCAGTTTGATTCGATTGAATCCTATTTGTAATTGTATTCCTATTCCTAGACACCTCTTGAAACCCGAGGCCAATATGTTTGGTCTAGTTTCAGATGAATCCTAGACTGAACTGAAACAACACCTGTTGATGGCTTCTCTAATGCTGTACAGGCCTAAACAGCCTCATAGATGCTGTATGATAGATACAGTTTGGTTACATTTCATTTGCTCTATTCAACCTACACTTTAGAATAACTTTGATAGCAACCGTGAATCTATTAACTAAGCGGAGATTTCTCAGCAAGCATTCTCACGTTAGCACATTGGTAATTGTCAGTGACAAATATCCTAGCTAAGAATGGCTGGGTTTGGATAAACCCTGGATGGGAGACTGAAGGGATTGCTGTAGATAGATGAACTCTGCAGTAGCAGGTGCTGCCCAGCATCTTGTTTTTTCTTCTTATAGTGGATGTTACTTTGAAGATCTGGCATTGTTTTAAAGGTACAAATTCAACATATTTTATACTAGGTTTGTCTATGTTGAAAATTGGTTACCATGATGACCTAGCAGTTAAGAGCATTGGGCCAGTATTTTATTTAACTAGGCAAGTCGGTTAAGAACAAATGATTATTTACAATGTCGGCCTACCGGGGAACAGTGGGTTAACTGCCTTGTTCAGGGGCAGAACAACAGATTTTTACCTTGTCAGCTCAGGGATTCGATCTAGCAACCTGTCGGTTACTAGTCCAACACTCTAACCACTAGGCTACCTGCTGCCCCTACACTCTAACCACTAGGCTACCTGCTGGTTACTAGTCCAACGCTCTAACCACTAGGCTACCTGCTGGTTACTAGTCCAACGCTCTAACCACTAGGTTACCTGCTGGTTACTAGTCCAACGCTCTAACCACTAGGCTACCTGCTGGTTACTAGTCCAACGCTCTAACCACTAGGCTACCTGCTGGTTACTAGTCCAACGCTCTAACCACTAGGCTACCTGCTGGTTACTAGTCCAACGCTCTAACCACTAGGTTACCTGCCACCCCGAGAGGTCACTGGTTCGAATCCCCAAGCCGACTAGGTGAAAAATCTGTAGATGTGTCCTTGAGCAAGGCGCTTAACCCAAACTTCTCCTGTAAGTCTCTCTGGATAATAGAGTCTGCTAAATGACTCACTACTGTAAGTCTCTCTGGATAATAGAGTCTGCTAAATGACTCACTACTGTAAGTCTCTCTGGATAATAGAGTCTGCTAAATGACTCACTACTGTGCGACTCTGGATAAGAGAGTCTGCTAAATGACTCCCTACTGTAAGTCTCTCTGGATAAGAGAGTCTGCTAAATGACTCACTACTGTAAGTCTCTCTGGATAAGAGAGTCTGCTAAATGACTCACTACTGTAAGTCTCTCTGGATAAGAGAGTCTGCTAAATGACTCCCTACTGTAAGTCTCTCTGGATCAGAGAATCAGCTAAATGACTCACTACTGTAAGTCTCTCTGGATAAGAGAGTCTGCTAAATGACTCACTACTGTAAGTCTCTCTGGATAAGAGAGTCTGCTAAATGACTCAAATGTAATCCTGTAGTGAAATATTACCCACAAAACAACAGTTTAAATTGATTACTTCTTTCAAATCCAAATCCACGTAGATTCCACATCACAACACGTTGACAAATGACGCTAGAACATCGTTGATTTAAACAGTTTGTGGTCAGTGGGAGATCTCTATTAGCTCAACTTTTCTTAAACTATCACTGATCATCATCATTACCAGGGACCGTTAGGCCAGACTATCTCTGATCAGGGACTGTTAGACCAGACTATCACTGATCAGGGACTGTTAGACCAGACTATCTCTGATCAGGGACTGTTAGACCAGAATATCTCTTATCAGGGACTGTTAGACCAGACTATCTCTGATCAGGGACTGTTAGACCAGACTATCTCTGATCAGGGACTGTTAGACCAGACTATCTCTGATCAGGGACTGTTAGACCAGACTATCTCTGATCAGGGACTGTTAGACCAGAATATCTCTGATCAGGGACTGTTAGACCAGAATATCTCTGATTAGGGACTGTTAGACCAGAATATCTCTGATCAGGGACTGTTAGACCAGAATATCTCTGATCAGGGACTGTTAGACCAGACTATCTCTGATCAGGGACTGTTAGACCAGACTATCTCTGATCAGGGACTGTTAGACCAGACTATCTCTGATCAGGGACTGTTAGACCAGACTATCACTGATCAGGGACTGTTAGACCAGACTATCTCTGATCAGGGACTGTTAGACCAGAATATCTCTGATCAGGGACGTTTCAGTCAACTCCTGCTGAGAATGAGTCTGTCCTAACATGGACACCGTCAGGGACTGTTAGAGACTGATTCAGGAATGTCCACACTGTCCCACCTCTCCTCAACATCAAGTCTCCTCATTGGCTGAGTGGACGTGAGGAGCAGGTACCTGTCCAGTAAACTCACCTCTGATTGCAGAGCTGGCAGGCGAAGCAGTCCAGGTGATAGACGTTCTCTTTAGCTCTCATCACCATCTCAAAGGCTGGGATCAGCTTACTGCAGGCCGCACAGTTCCCTGTTACACCAAACAACCTGCAGAAGAGACAGAGACAGGAGGAACGCACTGTTAGAACAGGAGAGAACAGACCTCCTGTAGACACCCAGCATGATAGAGATAGACAGAGATCCAGGGGAGAACAGACCTCCTGTAGACACCCAGCATGATAGAGATAGATAGAGATCCAGGAGAGAACAGACCTCCTGTAGACACCTAGCATGATAGAGATAGATAGAGATCCAGGAGAGAACAGACCTCCTGTAGACAACTAGCATGATAGAGATAGACAGAGATCCAGGAGAGAACAGACCTCCTGTAGACACCCAGCATGATAGAGATAGATAGAGATCCAGGAGAGAACAGACCTCCTGTAGACACCCAGCATGATAGAGATAGATAGAGATCCAGGAGAGAACAGACCTCCTGTAGACACCCAGCATGATAGAGATAGACAGAGATCCAGGAGAGAACAGACCTCCTGTAGACACCCAGCATGATAGAGATAGATAGAGATCCAGGAGAAAACAGACCTCCTGTAGACACCTAGCATGATAGAGATAGATAGAGATCCAGGAGAGAACAGACCTCCTGTAGACACCCAGCATGATAGAGATAGACAGAGACACAGGGGAGAACAGACCTCCTGTAGACACCCAGCATGATAGAGATAGATCCAGGAGAGAACAGACCTCCTGTAGACAACTAGCATGATAGAGATAGACAGAGATCCAGGAGAGAACAGACCTCCTGTAGACACCCAGCATGATAGAGATAGATAGAGATCCAGGAGAGAACAGACCTCCTGTAGACACCCAGCATGATAGAGATAGATAGAGATCCAGGAGAGAACAGACCTCCTGTAGACACCCAGCATGATAGAGATAGACAGAGATCCAGGAGAGAACAGACCTCCTGTAGACACCCAGCATGATAGAGATAGATAGAGATCCAGGAGAAAACAGACCTCCTGTAGACACCTAGCATGATAGAGATAGATAGAGATCCAGGAGAGAACAGACCTCCTGTAGACACCCAGCATGATAGAGATAGACAGAGACACAGGAGAGAACAGACCTCCTGTAGACAACTAGCATGATAGAGATAGACAGAGATCCAGGAGAGAACAGACCTCCTGTAGACACCTAGCATGATAGAGATAGACAGAGATCCAGGAGACAACAGACCTCCTGTAGACACCTAGCATGATAGAGATATTTTGTATTTATTTTTATTTTTTCCACCTTTGTTTAACCAGGTAGGCAAGTTGAGAACAAGTTCTCATTTACAATTGCGACCTGGCCAAGATAAAGCAAGCAGTTTGACACATACAACAACACAGAGTTACACATGGAGTAAAACAAACATACAGTCAATAATATAGTAGAAAAAAAAGTCTATGTACAAAGTGAGCAAATGAGGTGAGATAATGGAGGTAAAGGCAAAAAAGGCCATGGTGGCGAAGTAAATACAATATAGCAAGTAAAACACTGGAATGGTAGATTTGCAGTGGAAGAAAGTGCAAAGTAGAAATATAAATAATGGGGTGCAAGGCAGCAAAATAAATAAATAAATACAGTAGGGGAAGGGGTAGTTGTTTGGGCTACATTATAGATGGGCTATGTACAGGTGCAGTGATCTGTGAGCTGCTCTGATAGCTGGTGCTTAAAGCTAGTGAGGGAGATAAGTGTTTCCAGTTTTAGAGATGTTTGTAGTTCGTTCCAGTCATTGGCAGCAGAGAACTGGAAGGAGAGGCGGCCGAAGGAGGAATTGGCTTTGGGGGTGACCAGAGAGATATACCTGCTGGAGCGCGTGCTACAGGTGGGTGCTGCTATGGTGACCAGCGAGCTGAGATAAGGGGGAACTTTACCTAGCAGGGTCTTGTGGTTTGGCGACGAGTATGAAGCGAGGGCCAGCCAACGAGAGCGTACAGGTCGCAGTGGTGGGTAGTATATGGGGCTTTGGTGACAAAACGGATGGCACTGTGATAGACTGCATCCAATTTATTGAGTCGGGTATTGGAGGCTATTTTGTAAATGACATCGCCGAAGTCGAGGATCGGCAGGATGGTCAGTTTTACGAGGGTATGTTTGGCAGCATGAGTGAAAGATGCTTTGTTGCGAAATAGGAAGCCAATTCTAGATTTAACTTTGGATTGGAGATGTTTGATGTGAGTCTGGAAGGAGAGTTTACAGTCTAACCAGACACCTAGGTATTTGTAGTTGTCCACATATTCTAAGTCAGAACCGTCCAGAGTAGTGATGCTGGACGGGCGGGCAGGTGCAGGCAGCGATCGGTTGAAAAGCATGCATTTAGTTTTACTTGTATTTAAGAACAGTTGGAGGCCACGGAAGGAGAGTTGTATGGCATTGGAGCTCGTCTGGAGGGTTGTTAACACAGTGTCCAAAGAAGGGCCAGAAGTATACAGAATGGTGTCGTCTGCGTAGAGGTGGATCAGAGACTCACCAGCAGCAAGAGCGACATCATTGATGTATACAGAGAAAAGTGTCGGCCCAAGAATTTAACCCTGTGGCACCCCCATAGAGACTGCCAGGGGCCCGGACAACAGGCCCTCCGATTTGACACACTGAACTCTATCAGAGAAGTAGTTGGCGAACCAGGCGAGGCAAACATTTGAGAAACCAAGGCTGTTGAGTCTGCCGATGAAGATGTGGTGATTGACAGAGTCGAAAGCCTTGGCCAGGTCGATGAATACGGCTACACAGTAATGTCTCTTATCGATGGCGGTTATGATGTTGTTTAGGACCTTGAGCGTGGCTGAGGTGCACCCATGACCAGCTCTGAAACCAGATTGCATAGCGGAGAAGGTGCAGTGGGATTCGAAATGGTCGGTAATCTGTTTGTTGACTTGGCTTTCGAAGACTTTAGAGAGGCAGGGTAGGATAGATATAGGTCTGTAGCGGTTTGGGTCTAGAGTGTCTCCCCCTTTGAAGAGGGGGATGACCGCAGCTGCTTTCCAATCTTTGGGAATCTCAGACGACACGAAAGAGAGGTTGAACAGGCTAGTAATAGGGGTTGCAAAAATTTCGGCAGATCATTTTAGAAAGAAAGGGTCCAGATTGTCTAGCCCGGCTGATTTGTAGGGGTCCAGATTCTGCAGCTCTTTCAGAACATCAGCTGACTGGATATGGGAGAAGGAGAAATGGGGAAGGCTTGGGCGAGTTGCTGTGGGGGGTGCAGTGCTGTTGACTGGGGTAGAGGTAGCCAGGTGGAAAGCATGGCCAGCCGTAGAAAAATGCTTATTAAAATTCTCAGTTATAGTGGATTTATCGGTGGTGACAGAGTTTCCTATCCTCAGTGCAGTGGGCAGTTGGGAGGAGGTGTTCTTATTCTCCATGGACTTTACAATGTCCCAGAACTTTTTTGAGTTTGTGTTGCAGGAAGCAAATTTCTGCTTGAAAAAGCTAGCCTTGGCTTTTCTAACTGCCTGTGTATATTGGTTTCTAACTTCCCTGAAAAGTTGCATATCACGGGGGCTGTTCGATGCTAATGCAGAACACCACAGGATGTTTTTGTGTTGGTTAAGGGCAGTCAGGTCTGGAGAGAACCAAGGGCTCTATCTGTTCCTGGCTATATATATAGCCAGGAACAGATAGAGGTATATATATAGGTATATATATATAGCCCTTTTCCAAGGGCTAGATATAGAGATCCAGGAGAGAACAGACCTCCTGTAGACACCTAGCATGATAGAGATAGATAGAGATCCAGGAGAGAACAGACCTCCTGTAGACACCTAGCATGATAGAGATAGATAAAGATCCAGGAGAGAACAGACCTCCTGTAGACACCTAGCATGATAGAGATAGATAGATGTCCATTATTGTCAGATTATAGATTTGTCCAAAAGAGATGTAAGAAGCTGAGACATGCTAAACAACCAGTTGACAGGACAGTAGAACACTGTCTCTGAACCTGGTCAATGTGGTCCTGGCACCACAGAGACAGACCACTGAAATAGACCAGAAATGGACAAGGCCGACGCAGGAAAAAACAGCTGGGCCACAGAAGTAGCAGCCAGGGTGAATGGAGCAGAACCACACTGAACTAACCAGGGAGTGGATGGACCTATTATCCATTATAACCTGGACCTCTCTCTCTCTCTCTCTCTCTCTTCCCCTTGCGCTCTCTCTCTCTGTCATCCCCCTGCTTCTCTCTCTCTCTTTCTCTCTCTCTCTATTCCCCCTGCTCTCTCGCTCTCTCTCTATTCCCCCTGCCCAAATTCTCTGTCTTTCCCCTGCTTCTCACTCTCTCTCTCTCTCTCTCTCTCTTTCTCTCTCTATTGCCCCTGCTCTCTCTCTGTCTTCCCACTGCTTCTCTCTCTCTCTATTCCCCCTGCTTCTCTCTCTCTGTCTTCCCTCTGCTTCTCTCTCTCTCTCTTCCCCCTGCTCTCTCTCTCTCTTCCCCCTGCTTCTCTCTCTCTTCACCCTGTCTCTCTCTCTCTCTCTCTCTCTCTTCCCCCTGCTCTCTCTCTCTCTTCCCCCTGCTCTCTCTCTCTCTTCCCCCTGCTCTCTCTCTCTCTTCCCCCTGCTCTCTCTCTCTTCCCCCTGCTTCTCTCTCTCTCTTCCCCCTGCTCTCTCTCTCTCTTCCCCCTGCTCTCTCTCTCTCTTCCCCCTGCTCTCTCTCTCTTCCCCCTGCTCTCTCTCTCTCTTCCCCCTGCTCTCTCTCTCTCCCCCTGCTCTCTCTCTCTATTCCCCCTGCCCAAATTCTCTGTCTTTCCCCTGCTTCTCACTCTCTCTCTCTCTCTCTCTCTCTCTTTCTCTCTCTATTCCCCCTGCTCTCTCTCTGTCTTCCCACTGCTTCTCTCTCTCTCTATTCCCCCTGCTTCTCTCTCTCTGTCTTCCCTCTGCTTCTCTCTCTCTCTCTTCCCCCTGCTCTCTCTCTCTCTTCCCCCTGCTTCTCTCTCTCTTCACCCTGTCTCTCTCTCTCTCTCTCTCTCTCTCTTCCCCCTGCTCTCTCTCTCTCTTCCCCCTGCTCTCTCTCTCTTCCCCCTGCTTCTCACTCTCTCTCTTCCCCCTGCTCTCTCTCTCTCCCCCCTGCTCTCTCTCTCTCTCCCCCCTGCTCTCTCTCTTCCCTCTGCTCTCTCTCTCTTCCCCCTGCTCTCTCTCTCTCTTCCCCCTGCTCTCTCTCTCTCTTCCCCATGCTCTCTCTCTCTCTCTCTCTTCCCCCTGCTCTCTCTCTCTCTTCCCCCTGCTCTCTCTCTCTCTCTTCCCCCTGCTCTCTCTCTCTCTCTCTCTTCCCCCTGCTCTCTCTCTCTCTCTCTCTCTCTTCCCCCTGCTCTCTCTCTCTCTCTCTCCCCCCTGCTCTCTCTCTCTCTCTTCCCTCTGCTCTCTCTCTCTTCCCCCTGCTCTCTCTCTCTCTCTCTTATCCCTGCTCTCTCTCTCTCTCTCTCTCTCTCTCTCTTCCCCCTGCTGAGGCAGCTTCCCAAATGGCACCCTATTCTCCATAGGGCTCTGGTTGAAAGTAGTGCACTATATAGGGAATAGGGCTCTGGTCTATAGTAGTGTACTATATAGGGAATAGGGCTCTGGTCTAAAGTAGTGCACTATATAGGGAATAGGGCCCTGGTCTAAAGTAGTGCACTATATAGGGAATAGGGTTCCATTTGGAAAGCAGAGGTGTTCATAAGGTATTCCATTACTCCAGAAAAGCCACAGTGACCCAGAATCACTAGCAGGAAATACATTGGCTAACGACATCATAGAACACAATAATCTATTAGGAGAACGAGAAACCCCTTCAGGCTCTTACAGCAGCGGCCGGCGCACGGCGTTGTCCACATGATCAAACTGTCTCTCTGGTCTGTAGCTAAGAGATCCTGGTAACTACATGTCTCTCTCTCTCTGGTCTGTAGGTAAGAGATCCTGGCAAACTACATGTCTCTCTGGTCTGTAGGTAAGAGATCCTGGTAACTACATGTCTCTCTCTCTCTGGTCTGTAGGTAAGAGATGCTGATAACTGCATGTCTCTCTGGTCTGTAGGTAAGAGATCCTGATAACTACATGTCTCTCTCTCTCTGGTCTGTAGGTAAGAGATGCTGATAACTGCATGTCTCTCTGGTCTGTAGGTAAGAGATGCTGGTAACTACATGTATCTCTGGTCTGTAGGTAAGAGATGCTGGTAACTACATGTCTCTCTGGTCTGTAGGTAAGAGATCCTGGTAACTACATGTCTCTCTGGTCTGTAGGTAAGAGATCCTGGTAACTACATGTCTCTCTCTCTCTGGTCTGTAGGTAAGAGATGCTGATAACTGCATGTCTCTCTGGTCTGTAGGTAAGAGATGCTGGTAACTACATGTCTCTCTGGTCTGTAGGTAAGAGATGCTGGTAACTACATGTCTCTCTGGTCTGTAGGTAAGAGATCCTGGTAACTACATGTCTCTCTGGTCTGGAGGTAAGAGATCCTGATAACTGCATGTCTCTCTGGTCTGTAGGTAAGAGATCCTCGTAACTACATGTCTCTCTGGTCTGTAGGTAAGAGATCCTGATAACTGCATGTCTCTCTGGTCTGTAGGTAAGATATCCTGATAACTACATGTCTCTCTCTCTCTGGTCTGTAGGTAAGAGATCCTGGTAACTACATGTCTCTCTGGTCTGTAGGTAAGAGATCCTGGTAACTGCATGTCTCTCTGGTCTGTAGGTAAGAGATCCTGGTAACTGCATGTCTCTCTGGTCTGTAGGTAAGAGATCGTGATAACTACATGTCTCTCTGGTCTGTAGGTAAGAGATCCTGATAACTACATGTCTCTCTGGTCTGTAGGTAAGAGATCCTGATAACTACATGTCTCTCTGGTCTGTAGGTAAGAGATCCTGGTAACTACATGTCTCTCTCTTTCTGGTCTGTAGGTAAGAGATCCTGATAACTACATGTCTCTCTGGACTGTAGGTAAGAGATCCTGATAACTACATGTCTCTCTGGTCTGTAGGTAAGAGATCCTGGTAACTACATGTCTCTCTGGTCTGTAGGTAAGAGATCCTGGTAACTACATGTCTCTCTGGTCTGTAGGTAAGAGATCCTGATCTAATGAATGATCTGAGAAAGGCACATGGATACAGCAGGGTTGGTTACTAACCGTCAAAGTGTCCCAAATGGCAAGTTGTAGTTTATTTCACAGATTTTACACTTTAGAAAAATCATTGAATTCAATTAAAGATGTGTGTTATAGGAGGTAAAAAGATACATCTCAGTATGAAGGAATATCACTTTACATGGTTTACCTGAAACATTTGAGTAATGCATGAACTCCAGGCTGATGAATGATGGAAGATATTGGTGTATAAAAGCAATGTTTTAAAGGCTTTAGTCTGTCAGGTGGAATCAAAACAGTGTTCTGTTTCTCACATCCCCGGTGTCTGTCTGGGACCTTCTCTCCTCTCAGTTTAAGGCGGTCGTGGCAGACATATTGGAAAATGAATGTCACACTGTTTTGTTTTGAGAAATTCTAGACAGAGCCCTTTTGCAATCATAAAGTGTGTGTGTGTGTGTGTGTGTGTGTGTGTGTGTGTGTGTGTGTGTGTGTGTGTGTGTGTGTGTGTGTGTGTGTGTGTGTCCGCCCATCATATCCCATGAATTGACCTCCCACATAGATACAATCCCTCTCTCCGTGAGCGTTGAGCAGCTCTCACAGCACAAGACAAAAGGGTCAATGATAAACCACAAAGATGAAAAAGCCAAAGAGTCTACAACTAGAGTCTACAACTAGAGAGTCTACAACTAGAGTCTACAACTAGAGAGTCTACAACTAGAGTCTACAACTAGAGAGTCTACAACTAGAGTCTACAACTAGAGTCTACAACTAAAGAGTCTACAACTAGAGTCTACAACTAGAGTCTACAACTAGAGTCTACAACTAGAGTCTACAACTAGAGTCTACAACTAGAGTCTACAACTAGAGTCTACAACTAGAGAGTCTACAACTAGAGTCTACAACTAGAGAGTCTACAACTAGAGTCTACAACTAGAGAGACTACAACTAGAGAGTCTACAACTAGAGTCTACAACTAGAGAGTCTACAACTAGAGTCTACAACTAGAGAGTCTACAACTAGAGTCTACAACTAGAGAGACTACAACTAGAGAGTCTACAACTAGAGTCTACAACTAGAGTCTACAACTAGAGTCTACAACTAGAGTCTACAACTAGAGTCTACAACTAGAGAGTCTACAACTAGAGAGTCTACAACTAGAGTCTACAACTAGAGTCTACAACTAGAGAGTCTACAACTAGAGAGTCTACAACTAAAGAGTCTACAACTAGAGTCTACAACTAGAGAGTCTACAACTAGAGAGTCTACAACTAAAGAGTCTACAACTAGAGTCTACAACTAGAGTCTACAACTAGAGAGTCTACAACTAGAGAGTCTACAACTAGAGAGTCTACAACTAAAGAGTCTACAAGTAAAGAGTCTACAACTAGAGTCTACAACTAAAGAGTCTACAACTAGAGAGTCTACAACTAGAGAGTCTACAACTAAAGAGTCTACAACTAGAGAGTCTACAACTAGAGAGTCTACAACTAGAGAGTCTACAACTAAAGAGTCTACAACTAGAGTCTACAACTAAAGAGTCTACAACTAGAGAGTCTACAACTAGAGTCTACAACTAGAGTCTACAACTAAAGAGTCTACAACTAGAGTCTACAACTAGAGTCTACAACTAGAGAGTCTACAACTAGAGAGTCTACAACTAGAGAGTCTACAACTAGAGTCTACAACTAAAGAGTCTACAACTAAAGAGTCTACAACTAGAGAGTCTACAACTAGAGTCTACAACTAGAGTCTACAACTAAAGAGTCTACAACTAGAGTCTACAACTAAAGAGTCTACAACTAAAGAGTCTACAACTAAAGAGTCTACAACTAGAGAGTCTACAACTAGAGTCTACAACTAGAGTCTACAACTAGAGAGTCTACAACTAGAGTCTACAACTAAAGAGTCTACAACTAAAGAGTCTACAACTAGAGTCTACAACTAGAGAGTCTACAACTAGAGTCTACAACTAAAGAGTCTACAACTAGAGAGTCTACAACTAAAGAGTCTACAACTAGAGAGTCTACAACTAGAGAGTCTACAACTAAAGAGTCTACAACTAGAGTCTACAACTAGAGAGTCTACAACTAGAGAGTCTACAACTAAAGAGTCTACAACTAGAGTCTACAACTAGAGTCTACAACTAGAGAGTCTACAACTAGAGAGTCTACAACTAGAGAGTCTACAACTAGAGAGTCTACAACTAAAGAGTCTACAACTAGAGTCTACAACTAAAGAGTCTACAACTAGAGAGTCTACAACTAGAGAGTCTACAACTAAAGAGTCTACAACTAAAGAGTCTACAACTAGAGAGTCTACAACTAGAGAGTCTACAACTAGAGAGTCTACAACTAAAGAGTCTACAACTAGAGTCTACAACTAAAGAGTCTACAACTAGAGAGTCTACAACTAGAGAGTCTACAACTAGAGTCTACAACTAAAGAGTCTACAACTAGAGTCTACAACTAGAGTCTACAACTAGAGAGTCTACAACTAGAGAGTCTACAACTAGAGAGTCTACAACTAGAGAGTCTACAACTAGAGTCTACAACTAAAGAGTCTACAACTAAAGAGTCTACAACTAGAGAGTCTACAACTAGAGTCTACAACTAGAGTCTACAACTAAAGAGTCTACAACTAGAGTCTACAACTAAAGAGTCTACAACTAAAGAGTCTACAAATAAAGAGTCTACAACTAGAGAGTCTACAACTAGAGTCTACAACTAGAGTCTACAACTAGAGAGTCTACAACTAGAGTCTACAACTAAAGAGTCTACAACTAAAGAGTCTACAACTAAAGAGTCTACAACTAGAGAGTCTACAACTAGAGTCTACAACTAGAGTCTACAACTAAATAGTCTACAACTAGAGTCTACAACTAGAGTCTACAACTAGAGAGTCTACAACTAGAGAGTCTACAACTAGAGAGTCTACAACTAGAGTCTACAACTAAAGAGTCTACAACTAAAGAGTCTACAACTAGAGAGTCTACAACTAGAGAGTCTATAACTAGAGAGTCTACAACTAGAGAGTCTACAACTAGAGAGTCATCAACTAAAGAGTCTACAACTAAAGAGTCTACAACTAGAGTCTACAACTAGAGAGTCTACAACTAGAGTCTACAACTAGAGAGTCTACAACTAGAGAGTCTACAACTAGAGAGTCTATAACTAAAGAGTCTACAACTAGAGAGTCATCAACTAAAGAGTCTACAACTAAAGAGTCTACAACTAGAGAGTCTACAACTAGAGAGTCTACAACTAGAGTCTACAACTAAAGAGTCTACAACTAAAGAGTCTACAACTAGAGTCTACAACTAGAGAGTCTACAACTAGAGAGTCTACAACTAGAGAGTCTACAACTAGAGAGTCTACAACTAGAGAGTCTACAACTAGAGTCTACAACTAGAGTCTACAACTAAAGAGTCTACAACTAAAGAGTCTACAACTAAAGAGTCTACAACTAGAGTCTACAACTAAAGAGTCTACAACTAGAGAGTCTACAACTAGAGTCTACAACTAAAGAGTCTACAACTAGAGGGTCTACAACTAGAGTCTACAACTAAAGAGTCTACAACTAGAGAGTCTACAACTAGAGTCTACAACTAAAGAGTCTACAACTAGAGAGTCTACAACTAGAGTCTACAACTAAAGAGTCTACAACTAGAGAGTCTACAACTAGAGAGTCTACAACTAGAGAGTCTACAACTAGAGTCTACAACTAGAGTCTACAACTAAAGAGTCTACAACTAAAGAGTCTACAACTAAAGAGTCATCAACTAGAGAGTCTACAACTAGAGAGTCTACAACTAGAGTCTACAACTAAAGAGTCTACAACTAGAGAGTCTACAACTAGAGAGTCTACAACTAGAGAGTCTACAACTAGAGAGTCTACAACTAGAGTCTACAACTAAAGAGTCTACAACTAGAGAGTCTACAACTAGAGAGTCTATAACTAGAGAGTCTACAACTAGAGTCTACAACTAGAGAGTCTACAACTAGAGAGTCTACAACTAGAGTCTACAACTAGAGAGTCTACAACTAGAGAGTCTACAACTACAGTCTACAACTAGAGTCTACAACTAGAGTCTACAACTAGAGTCTACAACTAGAGAGTCTACAACTAGAGAGTCTACAACTAAAGAGTCTACAACTAAAGAGTCTACAACTAGAGAGTCTACAACTAGAGTCTACAACTAGAGTCTACAACTAGAGAGTCTACAACTAGAGTCTACAACTAAAGAGTCTACAACTAAAGAGTCTACAACTAAAGAGTCTACAACTAGAGAGTCTACAACTAGAGTCTACAACTAGAGTCTACAACTAAATAGTCTACAACTAGAGTCTACAACTAGAGTCTACAACTAGAGAGTCTACAACTAGAGAGTCTACAACTAGAGAGTCTACAACTAGAGTCTACAACTAAAGAGTCTACAACTAAAGAGTCTACAACTAGAGAGTCTACAACTAGAGAGTCTATAACTAGAGAGTCTACAACTAGAGAGTCTACAACTAGAGAGTCATCAACTAAAGAGTCTACAACTAAAGAGTCTACAACTAGAGTCTACAACTAGAGAGTCTACAACTAGAGTCTACAACTAGAGAGTCTACAACTAGAGAGTCTACAACTAGAGAGTCTATAACTAAAGAGTCTACAACTAGAGAGTCATCAACTAAAGAGTCTACAACTAAAGAGTCTACAACTAGAGAGTCTACAACTAGAGAGTCTACAACTAGAGTCTACAACTAAAGAGTCTACAACTAGAGAGTCTACAACTAGAGAGTCTACAACTAGAGAGTCTACAACTAGAGTCTACAACTAGAGTCTACAACTAAAGAGTCTACAACTAAAGAGTCTACAACTAAAGAGTCTACAACTAGAGTCTACAACTAAAGAGTCTACAACTAGAGAGTCTACAACTAGAGTCTACAACTAAAGAGTCTACAACTAGAGAGTCTACAACTAGAGTCTACAACTAAAGAGTCTACAACTAGAGAGTCTACAACTAGAGTCTACAACTAAAGAGTCTACAACTAGAGAGTCTACAACTAGAGTCTACAACTAAAGAGTCTACAACTAGAGAGTCTACAACTAGAGAGTCTACAACTAGAGAGTCTACAACTAGAGTCTACAACTAGAGTCTACAACTAAAGAGTCTACAACTAAAGAGTCTACAACTAAAGAGTCATCAACTAGAGAGTCTACAACTAGAGAGTCTACAACTAGAGTCTACAACTAAAGAGTCTACAACTAGAGAGTCTACAACTAGAGAGTCTACAACTAGAGAGTCTACAACTAGAGAGTCTACAACTAGAGTCTACAACTAAAGAGTCTACAACTAGAGAGTCTACAACTAGAGAGTCTATAACTAGAGAGTCTACAACTAGAGTCTACAACTAGAGAGTCTACAACTAGAGAGTCTACAACTAGAGTCTACAACTAGAGAGTCTACAACTAGAGAGTCTACAACTAGAGTCTACAACTAGAGTCTACAACTAGAGTCTACAACTAGAGAGTCTACAACTAGAGAGTCTACAACTAAAGAGTCTACAACTAAAGAGTCTATAACTAGAGAGTCTACAACTAGAGTCTACAACTAGAGTCTACAACTAGAGAGTCTATAACTAGAGAGTCTACAACTAGAGAGTCTACAACTAAAGAGTCTACAACTAAAGAGTCTACAACTAGAGAGTCTACAACTAGAGTCTACAACTAGAGAGTCTACAACTAGAGTCTACAACTAAAGAGTCTACAACTAGAGAGTCTACAACTAGAGTCTACAACTAGAGAGTCTACAACTAGAGTCTACAACTAGAGTCTACAACTAGAGAGTCTTCAACTAGAGAGTCTACAACTAGAGAGTCTACAACTAGAGAGTCTACAACTAGAGTCTACAACTAAAGAGTCTACAACTAGAGTCTACAACTAAAGAGTCTACAACTAGAGTCTACAACTAGAGTCTACAACTAGAGAGTCTACAACTAAAGAGTTTACAACTAGAGAGTCTACAACTAGAGAGTCTACAACTAGAGAGTCTACAACTAGAGAGTCTACAACTAGAGAGTCTACAACTAGAGTCTACAACTAAAGAGTCTACAACTAAAGAGTCTACAACTAGAGTCTACAACTAGAGAGTCTACAACTAGAGAGTCTACAACTAGAGTCTACAACTAGAGAGTCTACAACTAGAGAGTCTACAACTAGAGAGTCTACAACTAGAGTCTACAACTAGAGTCTACAACTAGAGAGTCTACAACTAGAGTCTACAACTAGAGTCTACAACTAGAGAGTCTACAACTAAAGAGTCTACAACTAGAGAGTCTACAACTAGAGAGTCTACAACTAGAGTCTACAACTAGAGAGTCTACAACTAGAGTCTACAACTAGAGTCTACAACTAGAGAGTCTACAACTAAAGAGTCTACAACTAGAGAGTCTACAACTAAAGAGTCTACAACTAAAGAGTCTACAACTAGAGAGTCTACAACTAGAGAGTCTACAACTAAAGAGTCTACAACTAGAGTCTACAACTAGAGAGTCTACAACTAAAGAGTTTACAACTAGAGAGTCTACAACTAGAGAGTCTACAACTAAAGAGTCTACAACTAGAGAGTCTACAACTAGAGAGTCTATAACTAAAGAGTCTACAACTAAAGAGTCATCAAATAGAGAGTCTACAACTAGAGAGTCTACAACTAGAGAGTCTACAACTAGAGAGTCTACAACTAGAGTCTACAACTAGAGAGTCTACAACTAGAGAGTCTATAACTAGAGAGTCTATAACTAGAGAGTCTACAACTAGAGAGTCTACAACTAGAGTCTACAACTAAAGAGTCTACAACTAAAGAGTCTACAACTAAAGAGTCTACAACTAGAGAGTCTACAACTAGAGTCTACAACTAGAGTCTACAACTAAATAGTCTACAACTAGAGTCTACAACTAGAGTCTACAACTAGAGAGTCTACAACTAGAGAGTCTACAACTAGAGAGTCTACAACTAGAGTCTACAAGTAAAGAGTCTACAACTAAAGAGTCTACAACTAGAGAGTCTACAACTAGAGAGTCTATAACTAGAGAGTCTACAACTAGAGAGTCTACAACTAGAGAGTCATCAACTAAAGAGTCTACAACTAAAGAGTCTACAACTAGAGTCTACAACTAGAGAGTCTACAACTAGAGTCTACAACTAGAGAGTCTACAACTAGAGAGTCTACAACTAGAGAGTCTATAACTAAAGAGTCTACAACTAGAGAGTCATCAACTAAAGAGTCTACAACTAAAGAGTCTACAACTAGAGAGTCTACAACTAGAGAGTCTACAACTAGAGTCTACAACTAAAGAGTCTACAACTAAAGAGTCTACAACTAGAGTCTACAACTAGAGAGTCTACAACTAGAGAGTCTACAACTAGAGAGTCTACAACTAGAGAGTCTACAACTAGAGTCTACAACTAGAGTCTACAACTAAAGAGTCTACAACTAAAGAGTCTACAACTAAAGAGTCTACAACTAGAGTCTACAACTAAAGAGTCTACAACTAGAGAGTCTACAACTAGAGTCTACAACTAAAGAGTCTACAACTAGAGAGTCTACAACTAGAGTCTACAACTAAAGAGTCTACAACTAGAGAGTCTACAACTAGAGTCTACAACTAAAGAGTCTACAACTAGAGAGTCTACAACTAGAGTCTACAACTAAAGAGTCTACAACTAGAGAGTCTACAACTAGAGAGTCTACAACTAGAGAGTCTACAACTAGAGTCTACAACTAGAGTCTACAACTAAAGAGTCTACAACTAAAGAGTCTACAACTAAAGAGTCATCAACTAGAGAGTCTACAACTAGAGAGTCTACAACTAGAGTCTACAACTAAAGAGTCTACAACTAGAGAGTCTACAACTAGAGAGTCTACAACTAGAGAGTCTACAACTAGAGAGTCTACAACTAGAGTCTACAACTAAAGAGTCTACAACTAGAGAGTCTACAACTAGAGAGTCTATAACTAGAGAGTCTACAACTAGAGTCTACAACTAGAGAGTCTACAACTAGAGAGTCTACAACTAGAGTCTACAACTAGAGAGTCTACAACTAGAGAGTCTACAACTAGAGTCTACAACTAGAGTCTACAACTAGAGTCTACAACTAGAGTCTACAACTAGAGAGTCTACAACTAGAGAGTCTACAACTAAAGAGTCTACAACTAAAGAGTCTATAACTAGAGAGTCTACAACTAGAGTCTACAACTAGAGTCTACAACTAGAGAGTCTATAACTAGAGAGTCTACAACTAGAGAGTCTACAACTAAAGAGTCTACAACTAAAGAGTCTACAACTAGAGAGTCTACAACTAGAGTCTACAACTAGAGAGTCTACAACTAGAGTCTACAACTAAAGAGTCTACAACTAGAGAGTCTACAACTAGAGTCTACAACTAGAGAGTCTTCAACTAGAGAGTCTACAACTAGAGAGTCTACAACTAGAGAGTCTACAACTAGAGTCTACAACTAGAGAGTCTACAACTAAAGAGTCTACAACTAGAGTCTACAACTAAAGAGTCTACAACTAGAGTCTACAACTAGAGTCTACAACTAGAGAGTCTACAACTAAAGAGTTTACAACTAGAGAGTCTACAACTAGAGAGTCTACAACTAGAGAGTCTACAACTAGAGAGTCTACAACTAGAGAGTCTACAACTAGAGTCTACAACTAAAGAGTCTACAACTAAAGAGTCTACAACTAGAGTCTACAACTAGAGAGTCTACAACTAGAGAGTCTACAACTAGAGTCTACAACTAGAGAGTCTACAACTAGAGAGTCTACAACTAGAGTCTAAAACTAGAGTCTACAACTAGAGAGTCTACAACTAGAGAGTCTACAACTAGAGAGTCTACAACTAGAGAGTCTACAACTAGAGTCTACAACTAGAGAGTCTACAACTAGAGTCTACAACTAGAGTCTACAACTAGAGAGTCTACAACTAAAGAGTCTACAACTAGAGAGTCTACAACTAGAGAGTCTACAACTAGAGTCTACAACTAGAGAGTCTACAACTAGAGTCTACAACTAGAGTCTACAACTAGAGAGTCTACAACTAAAGAGTCTACAACTAGAGAGTCTACAACTAAAGAGTCTACAACTAAAGAGTCTACAACTAGAGTCTACAACTAGAGAGTCTACAACTAAAGAGTTTACAACTAGAGAGTCTACAACTAGAGAGTCTACAACTAAAGAGTCTACAACTAGAGAGTCTACAACTAGAGAGTCTATAACTAAAGAGTCTACAACTAAAGAGTCATCAACTAGAGAGTCTACAACTAGAGAGTCTACAACTAGAGAGTCTACAACTAGAGAGTCTACAACTAGAGAGTCTACAACTAGAGTCTACAACTAGAGAGTCTACAACTAGAGAGTCTATAACTAGAGAGTCTATAACTAGAGAGTCTACAACTAGAGAGTCTACAACTAGAGTCTACAACTAGAGAGTCTACAACTAGAGTCTACAACTAGAGAGTCTACAACTAGAGAGTCTACAACTAGAGTCTACAACTAGAGTCTACAACTAGAGTCTACAACTAGAGTCTACAACTAGAGAGTCTACAACTAAAGAGTCTACAACTAAAGAGTCTATAACTAGAGAGTCTACAACTAGAGTCTACAACTAGAGTCTACAACTAGAGAGTCTATAACAAGAGAGTCTACAACTAGAGAGTCTACAACTAAAGAGTCTACAACTAAAGAGTCTACAACTAGAGAGTCTACAACTAGAGTCTACAACTAGAGAGTCTACAACTAGAGTCTACACCTAAAGAGTCTACAACTAGAGAGTCTACAACTAGAGTCTACAACTAAAGAGTCTACAACTAGAGTCTACAACTAGAGAGTCTACAACTAGAGTCTACAACTAGAGTCTACAACTAAAGAGTCTACAACTAGAGAGTCTACAACTAGAGAGTCTACAACTAGAGTCTACAACTAGAGAGTCTTCAACTAGAGAGTCTACAACTAGAGAGTCTACAACTAGAGAGTCTACAACTAGAGTCTACAACTAGAGTCTACAACTAAAGAGTCTACAACTAGAGTCTACAACTAGAGAGTCTACAACTAGTCTACAACTAGAGTCTACAACTAGAGAGTCTACAACTAGTCTACAACTAAAGAGTCTACAACTAAAGAGTCTACAACTAGAGTCTACAACTAGAGAGTCTACAACTAAAGAGTCATCAACTAAAGAGTCTACAACTAGAGAGTCTACAACTAGAGAGTCTACAACTAGAGAGTCTACAACTAGAGTCTACAACTAGAGTCTACAACTAGAGAGTCTACAACTAGAGAGTCTACAACTAAAGAGTCTACAACTAAAGAGTCTATAACTAGAGAGTCTACAACTAGAGTCTACAACTAGAGTCTACAACTAGAGAGTCTATAACTAGAGAGTCTACAACTAGAGAGTCTACAACTAAAGAGTCTACAACTAAAGAGTCTACAACTAGAGAGTCTACAACTAGAGTCTACAACTAGAGAGTCTACAACTAGAGTCTACAACTAAAGAGTCTACAACTAGAGAGTCTACAACTAGAGTCTACAACTAAAGAGTCTACAACTAGAGTCTACAACTAGAGAGTCTACAACTAGAGTCTACAACTAGAGTCTACAACTAAAGAGTCTACAACTAGAGAGTCTACAACTAGAGTCTACAACTAAAGAGTCTACAACTAGAGAGTCTACAACTAGAGTCTACAACTAGAGAGTCTTCAACTAGAGAGTCTACAACTAGAGAGTCTACAACTAGAGAGTCTACAACTAGAGTCTACAACTAAAGAGTCTACAACTAGAGTCTACAACTAAAGAGTCTACAACTAGAGTCTACAACTAGAGTCTACAACTAGAGAGTCTACAACTAAAGAGTTTACAACTAGAGAGTCTACAACTAGAGAGTCTACAACTAGAGAGTCTACAACTAGAGAGTCTACAACTAGAGAGTCTACAACTAGAGTCTACAACTAAAGAGTCTACAACTAAAGAGTCTACAACTAGAGTCTACAACTAGAGAGTCTACAACTAGAGAGTCTACAACTAGAGTCTACAACTAGAGAGTCTACAACTAGAGAGTCTACAACTAGAGTCTAAAACTAGAGTCTACAACTAGAGAGTCTACAACTAGAGAGTCTACAACTAGAGAGTCTACAACTAGAGAGTCTACAACTAGAGTCTACAACTAGAGAGTCTACAACTAGAGTCTACAACTAGAGTCTACAACTAGAGAGTCTACAACTAAAGAGTCTACAACTAGAGAGTCTACAACTAGAGAGTCTACAACTAGAGTCTACAACTAGAGAGTCTACAACTAGAGTCTACAACTAGAGTCTACAACTAGAGAGTCTACAACTAAAGAGTCTACAACTAGAGAGTCTACAACTAAAGAGTCTACAACTAAAGAGTCTACAACTAGAGTCTACAACTAGAGAGTCTACAACTAAAGAGTTTACAACTAGAGAGTCTACAACTAGAGAGTCTACAACTAAAGAGTCTACAACTAGAGAGTCTACAACTAGAGAGTCTATAACTAAAGAGTCTACAACTAAAGAGTCATCAACTAGAGAGTCTACAACTAGAGAGTCTACAACTAGAGAGTCTACAACTAGAGAGTCTACAACTAGAGAGTCTACAACTAGAGTCTACAACTAGAGAGTCTACAACTAGAGAGTCTATAACTAGAGAGTCTATAACTAGAGAGTCTACAACTAGAGAGTCTACAACTAGAGTCTACAACTAGAGAGTCTACAACTAGAGAGTCTACAACTAGAGTCTACAACTAGAGAGTCTACAACTAGAGAGTCTACAACTAGAGTCTACAACTAGAGTCTACAACTAGAGTCTACAACTAGAGTCTACAACTAGAGAGTCTACAACTAAAGAGTCTACAACTAAAGAGTCTATAACTAGAGAGTCTACAACTAGAGTCTACAACTAGAGTCTACAACTAGAGAGTCTATAACTAGAGAGTCTACAACTAGAGAGTCTACAACTAAAGAGTCTACAACTAAAGAGTCTACAACTAGAGAGTCTACAACTAGAGTCTACAACTAGAGAGTCTACAACTAGAGTCTACAACTAAAGAGTCTACAACTAGAGAGTCTACAACTAGAGTCTACAACTAAAGAGTCTACAACTAGAGTCTACAACTAGAGAGTCTACAACTAGAGTCTACAACTAGAGTCTACAACTAAAGAGTCTACAACTAGAGAGTCTACAACTAGAGAGTCTACAACTAGAGTCTACAACTAGAGAGTCTTCAACTAGAGAGTCTACAACTAGAGAGTCTACAACTAGAGAGTCTACAACTAGAGTCTACAACTAGAGTCTACAACTAGAGAGTCTACAACTAGTCTACAACTAGAGTCTACAACTAGAGAGTCTACAACTAGTCTACAACTAAAGAGTCTACAACTAAAGAGTCTACAACTAGAGTCTACAACTAGAGAGTCTACAACTAAAGAGTCATCAACTAAAGAGTCTACAACTAGAGAGTCTACAACTAGAGAGTCTACAACTAGAGAGTCTACAACTAGAGTCTACAACTAGAGTCTACAACTAGAGAGTCTACAACTAGAGAGTCTACAACTAAAGAGTCTACAACTAAAGAGTCTATAACTAGAGAGTCTACAACTAGAGTCTACAACTAGAGTCTACAACTAGAGAGTCTATAACTAGAGAGTCTACAACTAGAGAGTCTACAACTAAAGAGTCTACAACTAAAGAGTCTACAACTAGAGAGTCTACAACTAGAGTCTACAACTAGAGAGTCTACAACTAGAGTCTACAACTAAAGAGTCTACAACTAGAGAGTCTACAACTAGAGTCTACAACTAAAGAGTCTACAACTAGAGTCTACAACTAGAGAGTCTACAACTAGAGTCTACAACTAGAGTCTACAACTAAAGAGTCTACAACTAGAGAGTCTACAACTAGAGAGTCTACAACTAGAGTCTACAACTAGAGAGTCTTCAACTAGAGAGTCTACAACTAGAGAGTCTACAACTAGAGAGTCTACAACTAGAGTCTACAACTAGAGTCTACAACTAAAGAGTCTACAACTAGAGTCTACAACTAGAGAGTCTACAACTAGTCTACAACTAGAGTCTACAACTAGAGAGTCTACAACTAGTCTACAACTAAAGAGTCTACAACTAAAGAGTCTACAACTAGAGTCTACAACTAGAGAGTCTACAACTAAAGAGTCTACAACTAAGAGTCTACAACTAGAGAGTCTACAACTAGAGAGTCTACAACTAGAGAGTCTACAACTAGAGAGTCTACAACTAAAGAGTCTACAACTAGAGAGTCTACAACTAAGAGTCTACAACTAGAGTCTACAACTAAAGAGTCTACAACTAGAGAGTCTACAACTAGAGTCTACAACTAGAGAGTCTACAACTAAAGAGTCTACAACTAGAGAGTCTACAACTAGAGAGTCTACAACTAAGAGTCTACAACTAGAGTCTACAACTAAAGAGTCTACAACTAGAGAGTCTACAACTAGAGTCTACAACTAGAGTCTACAACTAAAGAGTCTACAACTAGAGTCTACAACTAGAGAGTCTACAACTAGAGAGTCTACAACTAGAGAGTCTACAACTAGAGAGTCTACAACTAGTCTACAACTAGAGTCTACAACTAGAGAGTCTACAACTAAGAGTCTACAACTAAAGAGTCTACAACTAGAGTCTACAACTAAGAGTCTACAACTAGAGAGTCTACAACTAGAGTCTACAACTAAGAGTCTACAACTAGAGAGTCTACAACTAGAGAGTCTACAACTAGAGAGTCTACAACTAGAGAGTCTACAACTAGAGAGTCTACAACTAAAGAGTCTACAACTAGAGAGTCTACAACTAGAGAGTCTACAACTAGAGTCTACAACTAGAGAGTCTACAACTAGAGAGTCTACAACTAGAGTCTACAACTAGAGAGTCTACAACTAGAGAGTCTACAACTAGAGTCTACAACTAGAGAGTCTACAACTAGAGAGTCTACAACTAGAGTCTACAACTAGAGTCTACAACTAGAGTCTACAACTAGAGTCTACAACTAGAGAGTCTACAACTAGAGAGTCTACAACTAAAGAGTCTACAACTAAAGAGTCTACAACTAGAGAGTCTACAACTAGAGTCTACAACTAGAGTCTACAACTAGAGAGTCTACAACTAGAGAGTCTACAACTAGAGAGTCTACAACTAAGAGTCTACAACTAAAGAGTCTACAACTAGAGAGTCTACAACTAGAGTCTACAACTAGAGAGTCTACAACTAGAGTCTACAACTAAGAGTCTACAACTAGAGAGTCTACAACTAGAGTCTACAACTAGAGAGTCTACAACTAGAGAGTCTACAACTAGAGAGTCTACAACTAGAGAGTCTACAACTAGAGTCTACAACTAGAGAGTCTACAACTAGAGAGTCTACAACTAGAGTCTACAACTAAGAGTCTACAACTAGAGTCTACAACTAGAGTCTACAACTAGAGAGTCTACAACTAAGAGTCTACAACTAGAGAGTCTACAACTAGAGAGTCTACAACTAGAGAGTCTACAACTAGAGAGTCTACAACTAGAGAGTCTACAACTAGAGTCTACAACTAAGAGTCTACAACTAAGAGTCTACAACTAGAGTCTACAACTAGAGAGTCTACAACTAGAGAGTCTACAACTAGAGTCTACAACTAGAGAGTCTACAACTAGAGAGTCTACAACTAGAGTCTACAACTAGAGTCTACAACTAGAGAGTCTACAACTAGAGAGTCTACAACTAGAGAGTCTACAACTAGAGAGTCTACAACTAGAGTCTACAACTAGAGAGTCTACAACTAGAGTCTACAACTAGAGTCTACAACTAGAGAGTCTACAACTAAGAGTCTACAACTAGAGAGTCTACAACTAGAGAGTCTACAACTAGAGTCTACAACTAGAGAGTCTACAACTAGAGTCTACAACTAGAGTCTACAACTAGAGAGTCTACAACTAAGAGTCTACAACTAGAGAGTCTACAACTAAAGAGTCTACAACTAAGAGTCTACAACTAGAGTCTACAACTAGAGAGTCTACAACTAAAGAGTCTACAACTAGAGAGTCTACAACTAGAGAGTCTACAACTAAAGAGTCTACAACTAGAGAGTCTACAACTAGAGAGTCTACAACTAAGAGTCTACAACTAAGAGTCTATCAACTAGAGAGTCTACAACTAGAGAGTCTACAACTAGAGAGTCTACAACTAGAGAGTCTACAACTAGAGAGTCTACAACTAGAGTCTACAACTAGAGAGTCTACAACTAGAGAGTCTACAACTAGAGAGTCTACAACTAGAGAGTCTACAACTAGAGAGTCTACAACTAGAGTCTACAACTAGAGAGTCTACAACTAGAGTCTACAACTAGAGAGTCTACAACTAGAGAGTCTACAACTAGAGTCTACAACTAGAGTCTACAACTAGAGTCTACAACTAGAGTCTACAACTAGAGAGTCTACAACTAAAGAGTCTACAACTAAAGAGTCTACAACTAGAGAGTCTACAACTAGAGTCTACAACTAGAGTCTACAACTAGAGAGTCTATAACTAGAGAGTCTACAACTAGAGAGTCTACAACTAAAGAGTCTACAACTAAAGAGTCTACAACTAGAGAGTCTACAACTAGAGTCTACAACTAGAGAGTCTACAACTAGAGTCTACAACTAAAGAGTCTACAACTAGAGAGTCTACAACTAGAGTCTACAACTAAAGAGTCTACAACTAGAGTCTACAACTAGAGAGTCTACAACTAGAGTCTACAACTAGAGTCTACAACTAAAGAGTCTACAACTAGAGAGTCTACAACTAGAGAGTCTACAACTAGAGTCTACAACTAGAGAGTCTACAACTAGAGAGTCTACAACTAGAGAGTCTACAACTAGAGAGTCTACAACTAGAGTCTACAACTAGAGTCTACAACTAAAGAGTCTACAACTAGAGTCTACAACTAGAGAGTCTACAACTAGTCTACAACTAGAGTCTACAACTAGAGAGTCTACAACTAGTCTACAACTAAAGAGTCTACAACTAAAGAGTCTACAACTAGAGTCTACAACTAGAGAGTCTACAACTAAGAGTCTACAACTAAAGAGTCTACAACTAGAGAGTCTACAACTAGAGAGTCTACAACTAGAGAGTCTACAACTAGAGTCTACAACTAGAGTCTACAACTAGAGAGTCTACAACTAGAGAGTCTACAACTAAAGAGTCTACAACTAAAGAGTCTACAACTAGAGAGTCTACAACTAGAGTCTACAACTAGAGTCTACAACTAGAGAGTCTACAACTAGAGAGTCTACAACTAGAGAGTCTACAACTAAAGAGTCTACAACTAAAGAGTCTACAACTAGAGAGTCTACAACTAGAGTCTACAACTAGAGAGTCTACAACTAGAGTCTACAACTAAAGAGTCTACAACTAGAGAGTCTACAACTAGAGTCTACAACTAAAGAGTCTACAACTAGAGTCTACAACTAGAGAGTCTACAACTAGAGTCTACAACTAGAGTCTACAACTAAAGAGTCTACAACTAGAGAGTCTACAACTAGAGTCTACAACTAAAGAGTCTACAACTAGAGAGTCTACAACTAGAGTCTACAACTAGAGAGTCTACAACTAGAGAGTCTACAACTAGAGAGTCTACAACTAGAGAGTCTACAACTAGAGTCTACAACTAAAGAGTCTACAACTAGAGTCTACAACTAAAGAGTCTACAACTAGAGTCTACAACTAGAGTCTACAACTAGAGAGTCTACAACTAAGAGTCTACAACTAGAGAGTCTACAACTAGAGAGTCTACAACTAGAGAGTCTACAACTAGAGAGTCTACAACTAGAGAGTCTACAACTAGAGTCTACAACTAAAGAGTCTACAACTAAGAGTCTACAACTAGAGTCTACAACTAGAGAGTCTACAACTAGAGAGTCTACAACTAGAGTCTACAACTAGAGAGTCTACAACTAGAGAGTCTACAACTAGAGTCTACAACTAGAGTCTACAACTAGAGAGTCTACAACTAGAGAGTCTACAACTAGAGAGTCTACAACTAGAGAGTCTACAACTAGAGTCTACAACTAGAGAGTCTACAACTAGAGTCTACAACTAGAGTCTACAACTAGAGAGTCTACAACTAAAGAGTCTACAACTAGAGAGTCTACAACTAGAGAGTCTACAACTAGAGTCTACAACTAGAGAGTCTACAACTAGAGTCTACAACTAGAGTCTACAACTAGAGAGTCTACAACTAAAGAGTCTACAACTAGAGAGTCTACAACTAAAGAGTCTACAACTAAAGAGTCTACAACTAGAGTCTACAACTAGAGAGTCTACAACTAAAGAGTCTACAACTAGAGAGTCTACAACTAGAGAGTCTACAACTAAAGAGTCTACAACTAGAGAGTCTACAACTAGAGAGTCTATAACTAAAGAGTCTACAACTAAGAGTCATCAACTAGAGAGTCTACAACTAGAGAGTCTACAACTAGAGAGTCTACAACTAGAGAGTCTACAACTAGAGAGTCTACAACTAGAGTCTACAACTAGAGAGTCTACAACTAGAGAGTCTACAACTAGAGAGTCTACAACTAGAGAGTCTACAACTAGAGAGTCTACAACTAGAGTCTACAACTAGAGAGTCTACAACTAGAGAGTCTACAACTAGAGTCTACAACTAGAGAGTCTACAACTAGAGAGTCTACAACTAGAGTCTACAACTAGAGTCTACAACTAGAGTCTACAACTAGAGTCTACAACTAGAGAGTCTACAACTAAAGAGTCTACAACTAAAGAGTCTATAACTAGAGAGTCTACAACTAGAGTCTACAACTAGAGTCTACAACTAGAGAGTCTATAACTAGAGAGTCTACAACTAGAGAGTCTACAACTAAGAGTCTACAACTAAAGAGTCTACAACTAGAGAGTCTACAACTAGAGTCTACAACTAGAGAGTCTACAACTAGAGTCTACAACTAAAGAGTCTACAACTAGAGAGTCTACAACTAGAGTCTACAACTAAAGAGTCTACAACTAGAGTCTACAACTAGAGAGTCTACAACTAGAGTCTACAACTAGAGTCTACAACTAAAGAGTCTACAACTAGAGAGTCTACAACTAGAGAGTCTACAACTAGAGTCTACAACTAGAGAGTCTTCAACTAGAGAGTCTACAACTAGAGAGTCTACAACTAGAGAGTCTACAACTAGAGTCTACAACTAGAGTCTACAACTAGAGAGTCTACAACTAGTCTACAACTAGAGTCTACAACTAGAGAGTCTACAACTAGTCTACAACTAAGAGTCTACAACTAAAGAGTCTACAACTAGAGTCTACAACTAGAGAGTCTACAACTAAAGAGTCATCAACTAAAGAGTCTACAACTAGAGAGTCTACAACTAGAGAGTCTACAACTAGAGAGTCTACAACTAGAGTCTACAACTAGAGTCTACAACTAGAGAGTCTACAACTAGAGAGTCTACAACTAAAGAGTCTACAACTAAAGAGTCTATAACTAGAGAGTCTACAACTAGAGTCTACAACTAGAGTCTACAACTAGAGAGTCTATAACTAGAGAGTCTACAACTAGAGAGTCTACAACTAAAGAGTCTACAACTAAAGAGTCTACAACTAGAGAGTCTACAACTAGAGTCTACAACTAGAGAGTCTACAACTAGAGTCTACAACTAAAGAGTCTACAACTAGAGAGTCTACAACTAGAGTCTACAACTAAAGAGTCTACAACTAGAGTCTACAACTAGAGAGTCTACAACTAGAGTCTACAACTAGAGTCTACAACTAAAGAGTCTACAACTAGAGAGTCTACAACTAGAGAGTCTACAACTAGAGTCTACAACTAGAGAGTCTACAACTAGAGAGTCTACAACTAGAGAGTCTACAACTAGAGAGTCTACAACTAGAGTCTACAACTAGAGTCTACAACTAAAGAGTCTACAACTAGAGTCTACAACTAGAGAGTCTACAACTAGTCTACAACTAGAGTCTACAACTAGAGAGTCTACAACTAGTCTACAACTAAAGAGTCTACAACTAAAGAGTCTACAACTAGAGTCTACAACTAGAGAGTCTACAACTAAAGAGTCTACAACTAAGAGTCTACAACTAGAGAGTCTACAACTAGAGAGTCTACAACTAGAGAGTCTACAACTAGAGAGTCTACAACTAAGAGTCTACAACTAGAGAGTCTACAACTAAGAGTCTACAACTAGAGTCTACAACTAAAGAGTCTACAACTAGAGAGTCTACAACTAGAGTCTACAACTAGAGAGTCTACAACTAGAGAGTCTACAACTAGAGAGTCTACAACTAGAGAGTCTACAACTAAGAGTCTACAACTAGAGTCTACAACTAAAGAGTCTACAACTAGAGAGTCTACAACTAGAGTCTACAACTAGAGTCTACAACTAAGAGTCTACAACTAGAGTCTACAACTAGAGAGTCTACAACTAGAGAGTCTACAACTAGAGAGTCTACAACTAGAGAGTCTACAACTAGGTCTACAACTAGAGTCTACAACTAGAGAGTCTACAACTAAGAGTCTACAACTAAGAGTCTACAACTAGAGTCTACAACTAAGAGTCTACAACTAGAGAGTCTACAACTAGAGTCTACAACTAAAGAGTCTACAACTAGAGAGTCTACAACTAGAGAGTCTACAACTAGAGAGTCTACAACTAGAGAGTCTACAACTAAAGAGTCTACAACTAAGAGTCTACAACTAGAGAGTCTACAACTAAGAGTCTACAACTAGAGAGTCTACAACTAGAGTCTACAACTAGAGAGTCTACAACTAGAGTCTACAACTAGAGAGTCTACAACTAGAGTCTACAACTAGAGAGTCTACAACTAGAGAGTCTACAACTAGAGTCTACAACTAGAGTCTACAACTAGAGAGTCTACAACTAAAGAGTCTACAACTAGAGAGTCTACAACTAGAGAGTCTACAACTAGAGTCTACAACTAAAGTCTACAACTAGAGAGTCTACAACTAAGAGTCTACAACTAAGAGTCTACAACTAAAGAGTCTACAACTAAGAGTCTACAACTAGAGTCTACAACTAGAGAGTCTACAACTAGAGAGTCTACAACTAGAGTCTACAACTAAAGAGTCTACAACTAGAGAGTCTACAACTAGAGTCTACAACTAGAGAGTCTACAACTAAAGAGTCTACAACTAGAGAGTCTACAACTAAGAGTCTACAACTAAGAGTCTACAACTAGAGTCTACAACTAGAGAGTCTACAACTAAAGAGTCTACAACTAGAGAGTCTACAACTAGAGAGTCTACAACTAAAGAGTCTACAACTAGAGAGTCTACAACTAGAGAGTCTATAACTAAAGAGTCTACAACTAAAGAGTCATCAACTAGAGAGTCTACAACTAGAGAGTCTACAACTAGAGAGTCTACAACTAGAGAGTCTACAACTAGAGAGTCTACAACTAGAGTCTACAACTAGAGAGTCTACAACTAGAGAGTCTACAACTAGAGAGTCTATAACTAGAGAGTCTACAACTAGAGAGTCTACAACTAGAGTCTACAACTAGAGAGTCTACAACTAGAGTCTACAACTAGAGAGTCTACAACTAGAGAGTCTACAACTAGAGTCTACAACTAGAGTCTACAACTAGAGTCTACAACTAGAGTCTACAACTAGAGAGTCTACAACTAAAGAGTCTACAACTAAAGAGTCTATAACTAGAGAGTCTACAACTAGAGTCTACAACTAGAGTCTACAACTAGAGAGTCTATAACTAGAGAGTCTACAACTAGAGAGTCTACAACTAAAGAGTCTACAACTAAAGAGTCTACAACTAGAGAGTCTACAACTAGAGTCTACAACTAGAGAGTCTACAACTAGAGTCTACAACTAAAGAGTCTACAACTAGAGAGTCTACAACTAGAGTCTACAACTAAAGAGTCTACAACTAGAGTCTACAACTAGAGAGTCTACAACTAGAGTCTACAACTAGAGTCTACAACTAAAGAGTCTACAACTAGAGAGTCTACAACTAGAGAGTCTACAACTAGAGTCTACAACTAGAGAGTCTTCAACTAGAGAGTCTACAACTAGAGAGTCTACAACTAGAGAGTCTACAACTAGAGTCTACAACTAGAGTCTACAACTAAGAGTCTACAACTAGAGTCTACAACTAGAGAGTCTACAACTAGTCTACAACTAGAGTCTACAACTAGAGAGTCTACAACTAGTCTACAACTAAAGAGTCTACAACTAAAGAGTCTACAACTAGAGTCTACAACTAGAGAGTCTACAACTAAAGAGTCATCAACTAAAGAGTCTACAACTAGAGAGTCTACAACTAGAGAGTCTACAACTAGAGAGTCTACAACTAGAGTCTACAACTAGAGTCTACAACTAGAGAGTCTACAACTAGAGAGTCTACAACTAAAGAGTCTACAACTAAAGAGTCTATAACTAGAGAGTCTACAACTAGAGTCTACAACTAGAGTCTACAACTAGAGAGTCTATAACTAGAGAGTCTACAACTAGAGAGTCTACAACTAAAGAGTCTACAACTAAAGAGTCTACAACTAGAGAGTCTACAACTAGAGTCTACAACTAGAGAGTCTACAACTAGAGTCTACAACTAAAGAGTCTACAACTAGAGAGTCTACAACTAGAGTCTACAACTAAAGAGTCTACAACTAGAGTCTACAACTAGAGAGTCTACAACTAGAGTCTACAACTAGAGTCTACAACTAAAGAGTCTACAACTAGAGTCTACAACTAGAGAGTCTACAACTAGAGTCTACAACTAAAGAGTCTACAACTAGAGAGTCTACAACTAGAGTCTACAACTAGAGAGTCTTCAACTAGAGAGTCTACAACTAGAGAGTCTACAACTAGAGAGTCTACAACTAGAGTCTACAACTAAAGAGTCTACAACTAGAGTCTACAACTAAAGAGTCTACAACTAGAGTCTACAACTAGAGTCTACAACTAGAGAGTCTACAACTAAAGAGTCTACAACTAGAGAGTCTACAACTAGAGAGTCTACAACTAGAGAGTCTACAACTAGAGAGTCTACAACTAGAGAGTCTACAACTAGAGTCTACAACTAAGAGTCTACAACTAAAGAGTCTACAACTAGAGTCTACAACTAGAGAGTCTACAACTAGAGAGTCTACAACTAGAGTCTACAACTAGAGAGTCTACAACTAGAGAGTCTACAACTAGAGTCTACAACTAGAGTCTACAACTAGAGAGTCTACAACTAGAGAGTCTACAACTAGAGAGTCTACAACTAGAGAGTCTACAACTAGAGTCTACAACTAGAGAGTCTACAACTAGAGTCTACAACTAGAGTCTACAACTAGAGAGTCTACAACTAAAGAGTCTACAACTAGAGAGTCTACAACTAGAGAGTCTACAACTAGAGTCTACAACTAGAGAGTCTACAACTAGAGTCTACAACTAGAGTCTACAACTAGAGAGTCTACAACTAAAGAGTCTACAACTAGAGAGTCTACAACTAAAGAGTCTACAACTAAAGAGTCTACAACTAGAGTCTACAACTAGAGAGTCTACAACTAAAGAGTCTACAACTAGAGAGTCTACAACTAGAGAGTCTACAACTAAAGAGTCTACAACTAGAGAGTCTACAACTAGAGAGTCTACAACTAAAGAGTCTACAACTAAAGAGTCTATCAACTAGAGAGTCTACAACTAGAGAGTCTACAACTAGAGAGTCTACAACTAGAGAGTCTACAACTAGAGTCTACAACTAGAGAGTCTACAACTAGAGAGTCTACAACTAGAGAGTCTATAACTAGAGAGTCTACAACTAGAGAGTCTACAACTAGAGTCTACAACTAGAGAGTCTACAACTAGAGAGTCTACAACTAGAGTCTACAACTAGAGAGTCTACAACTAGAGAGTCTACAACTAGAGTCTACAACTAGAGTCTACAACTAGAGTCTACAACTAGAGTCTACAACTAGAGAGTCTACAACTAAAGAGTCTACAACTAAAGAGTCTATAACTAGAGAGTCTACAACTAGAGTCTACAACTAGAGTCTACAACTAGAGAGTCTATAACTAGAGAGTCTACAACTAGAGAGTCTACAACTAAAGAGTCTACAACTAAAGAGTCTACAACTAGAGAGTCTACAACTAGAGTCTACAACTAGAGAGTCTACAACTAGAGTCTACAACTAAAGAGTCTACAACTAGAGAGTCTACAACTAGAGTCTACAACTAAAGAGTCTACAACTAGAGTCTACAACTAGAGAGTCTACAACTAGAGTCTACAACTAGAGTCTACAACTAAAGAGTCTACAACTAGAGAGTCTACAACTAGAGAGTCTACAACTAGAGTCTACAACTAGAGAGTCTTCAACTAGAGAGTCTACAACTAGAGAGTCTACAACTAGAGAGTCTACAACTAGAGTCTACAACTAGAGTCTACAACTAGAGAGTCTACAACTAGGTCTACAACTAGAGTCTACAACTAGAGAGTCTACAACTAGTCTACAACTAAAGAGTCTACAACTAAAGAGTCTACAACTAGAGTCTACAACTAGAGAGTCTACAACTAAAGAGTCATCAACTAAAGAGTCTACAACTAGAGAGTCTACAACTAGAGAGTCTACAACTAGAGAGTCTACAACTAGAGTCTACAACTAGAGTCTACAACTAGAGAGTCTACAACTAGAGAGTCTACAACTAAAGAGTCTACAACTAAAGAGTCTATAACTAGAGAGTCTACAACTAGAGTCTACAACTAGAGTCTACAACTAGAGAGTCTATAACTAGAGAGTCTACAACTAGAGAGTCTACAACTAAAGAGTCTACAACTAAAGAGTCTACAACTAGAGAGTCTACAACTAGAGTCTACAACTAGAGAGTCTACAACTAGAGTCTACAACTAAAGAGTCTACAACTAGAGAGTCTACAACTAGAGTCTACAACTAAAGAGTCTACAACTAGAGTCTACAACTAGAGAGTCTACAACTAGAGTCTACAACTAGAGTCTACAACTAAAGAGTCTACAACTAGAGAGTCTACAACTAGAGAGTCTACAACTAGAGTCTACAACTAGAGAGTCTTCAACTAGAGAGTCTACAACTAGAGAGTCTACAACTAGAGAGTCTACAACTAGAGTCTACAACTAGAGTCTACAACTAAAGAGTCTACAACTAGAGTCTACAACTAGAGAGTCTACAACTAGTCTACAACTAGAGTCTACAACTAGAGAGTCTACAACTAGAGAGTCTACAACTAGAGAGTCTACAACTAGAGAGTCTACAACTAAAGAGTCTACAACTAGAGAGTCTACAACTAAGAGTCTACAACTAGAGTCTACAACTAAGAGCTACAACTAGAGAGTCTACAACTAGAGTCTACAACTAGAGAGTCTACAACTAAAGAGTCTACAACTAGAGAGTCTACAACTAGAGAGTCTACAACTAAGAGTCTACAACTAGAGTCTACAACTAAAGAGTCTACAACTAGAGAGTCTACAACTAGAGTCTACAACTAGAGTCTACAACTAAAGAGTCTACAACTAGAGTCTACAACTAGAGAGTCTACAACTAGAGAGTCTACAACTAGAGAGTCTACAACTAGAGAGTCTACAACTAGTCTACAACTAGAGTCTACAACTAGAGAGTCTACAACTAAGAGTCTACAACTAAAGAGTCTACAACTAGAGTCTACAACTAAAGAGTCTACAACTAGAGAGTCTACAACTAGAGTCTACAACTAAAGAGTCTACAACTAGAGAGTCTACAACTAGAGAGTCTACAACTAGAGAGTCTACAACTAGAGAGTCTACAACTAAAGAGTCTACAACTAGAGAGTCTACAACTAAGAGTCTACAACTAGAGAGTCTACAACTAGAGTCTACATCTAGAGAGTCTACAACTAGAGTCTACAACTAGAGAGTCTAAAACTAGAGTCTACAACTAGAGAGTCTAAAACTAGAGAGTCTACAACTAGAGTCTACAACTAGAGTCTACAACTAGAGAGTCTACAACTAAAGAGTCTACAACTAGAGAGTCTACAACTAGAGAGTCTACAACTAGAGTCTACAACTAAAGACTACAACTAGAGAGTCTACAACTAAAGAGTCTACAACTAAGAGTCTACAACTAAAGAGTCTACAACTAAAGAGTCTACAACTAGAGTCTACAACTAGAGAGTCTACAACTAGAGAGTCTACAACTAGAGTCTACAACTAAAGAGTCTACAACTAGAGAGTCTACAACTAGAGTCTACAACTAGAGAGTCTACAACTAAAGAGTCTACAACTAGAGAGTCTACAACTAAAGAGTCTACAACTAAAGAGTCTACAACTAGAGTCTACAACTAGAGAGTCTACAACTAAAGAGTCTACAACTAGAGAGTCTACAACTAGAGAGTCTACAACTAAAGAGTCTACAACTAGAGAGTCTACAACTAGAGAGTCTACAACTAAAGAGTCTACAACTAAAGAGTCATCAACTAGAGAGTCTACAACTAGAGAGTCTACAACTAGAGAGTCTACAACTAGAGAGTCTACAACTAGAGAGTCTACAACTAGAGTCTACAACTAGAGAGTCTACAACTAGAGAGTCTACAACTAGAGAGTCTACAACTAGAGAGTCTACAACTAGAGAGTCTACAACTAGAGTCTACAACTAGAGAGTCTACAACTAGAGTCTACAACTAGAGAGTCTACAACTAGAGAGTCTACAACTAGAGTCTACAACTAGAGTCTACAACTAGAGTCTACAACTAGAGTCTACAACTAGAGAGTCTACAACTAAAGAGTCTACAACTAAAGAGTCTATAACTAGAGAGTCTACAACTAGAGTCTACAACTAGAGTCTACAACTAGAGAGTCTATAACTAGAGAGTCTACAACTAGAGAGTCTACAACTAAAGAGTCTACAACTAAAGAGTCTACAACTAGAGAGTCTACAACTAGAGTCTACAACTAGAGAGTCTACAACTAGAGTCTACAACTAAAGAGTCTACAACTAGAGAGTCTACAACTAGAGTCTACAACTAAAGAGTCTACAACTAGAGTCTACAACTAGAGAGTCTACAACTAGAGTCTACAACTAGAGTCTACAACTAAAGAGTCTACAACTAGAGAGTCTACAACTAGAGAGTCTACAACTAGAGTCTACAACTAGAGAGTCTTCAACTAGAGAGTCTACAACTAGAGAGTCTACAACTAGAGAGTCTACAACTAGAGTCTACAACTAGAGTCTACAACTAAAGAGTCTACAACTAGAGTCTATAACTAGAGAGTCTACAACTAGTCTACAACTAGAGTCTACAACTAGAGAGTCTACAACTAGTCTACAACTAAAGAGTCTACAACTAAAGAGTCTACAACTAGAGTCTACAACTAGAGAGTCTACAACTAAAGAGTCATCAACTAAAGAGTCTACAACTAGAGAGTCTACAACTAGAGAGTCTACAACTAGAGAGTCTACAACTAGAGTCTACAACTAGAGTCTACAACTAGAGAGTCTACAACTAGAGAGTCTACAACTAAAGAGTCTACAACTAAAGAGTCTACAACTAGAGAGTCTACAACTAGAGTCTACAACTAGAGTCTACAACTAGAGAGTCTATAACTAGAGAGTCTACAACTAGAGAGTCTACAACTAAAGAGTCTACAACTAAAGAGTCTACAACTAGAGAGTCTACAACTAGAGTCTACAACTAGAGAGTCTACAACTAGAGTCTACAACTAAAGAGTCTACAACTAGAGAGTCTACAACTAGAGTCTACAACTAAAGAGTCTACAACTAGAGTCTACAACTAGAGAGTCTACAACTAGAGTCTACAACTAGAGTCTACAACTAAAGAGTCTACAACTAGAGTCTACAACTAGAGAGTCTACAACTAGAGTCTACAACTAAAGAGTCTACAACTAGAGAGTCTACAACTAGAGTCTACAACTAGAGAGTCTTCAACTAGAGAGTCTACAACTAGAGAGTCTACAACTAGAGAGTCTACAACTAGAGTCTACAACTAAAGAGTCTACAACTAGAGTCTACAACTAAAGAGTCTACAACTAGAGTCTACAACTAGAGTCTACAACTAGAGAGTCTACAACTAAAGAGTTTACAACTAGAGAGTCTACAACTAGAGAGTCTACAACTAGAGAGTCTACAACTAGAGAGTCTACAACTAGAGAGTCTACAACTAGAGTCTACAACTAAAGAGTCTACAACTAAAGAGTCTACAACTAGAGTCTACAACTAGAGAGTCTACAACTAGAGAGTCTACAACTAGAGTCTACAACTAGAGAGTCTACAACTAGAGAGTCTATAACTAAAGAGTCTACAACTAAAGAGTCATCAACTAGAGAGTCTACAACTAGAGAGTCTACAACTAGAGAGTCTACAACTAGAGAGTCTACAACTAGAGAGTCTACAACTAGAGTCTACAACTAGAGAGTCTACAACTAGAGAGTCTATAACTAGAGAGTCTATAACTAGAGAGTCTACAACTAGAGAGTCTACAACTAGAGTCTACAACTAGAGAGTCTACAACTAGAGTCTACAACTAGAGAGTCTACAACTAGAGAGTCTACAACTAGAGTCTACAACTAGAGTCTACA
This sequence comes from Salmo salar, assembly GCF_965601325.2. NCBI lineage: Eukaryota > Metazoa > Chordata > Actinopteri > Salmoniformes > Salmonidae > Salmo > Salmo salar. The sequence continues at coordinate 72,135,456 of NC_138297.1, forward strand.
ACTAGAGTCTACAACTAGAGTCTACAACTAGAGAGTCTACAACTAAAGAGTCTACAACTAAAGAGTCTATAACTAGAGAGTCTACAACTAGAGTCTACAACTAGAGTCTACAACTAGAGAGTCTATAACTAGAGAGTCTACAACTAGAGAGTCTACAACTAAAGAGTCTACAACTAAAGAGTCTACAACTAGAGAGTCTACAACTAGAGTCTACAACTAGAGAGTCTACAACTAGAGTCTACAACTAAAGAGTCTACAACTAGAGAGTCTACAACTAGAGTCTACAACTAAAGAGTCTACAACTAGAGTCTACAACTAGAGAGTCTACAACTAGAGTCTACAACTAGAGTCTACAACTAAAGAGTCTACAACTAGAGAGTCTACAACTAGAGAGTCTACAACTAGAGTCTACAACTAGAGAGTCTTCAACTAGAGAGTCTACAACTAGAGAGTCTACAACTAGAGAGTCTACAACTAGAGTCTACAACTAGAGTCTACAACTAAAGAGTCTACAACTAGAGTCTATAACTAGAGAGTCTACAACTAGTCTACAACTAGAGTCTACAACTAGAGAGTCTACAACTAGTCTACAACTAAAGAGTCTACAACTAAAGAGTCTACAACTAGAGTCTACAACTAGAGAGTCTACAACTAAAGAGTCATCAACTAAAGAGTCTACAACTAGAGAGTCTACAACTAGAGAGTCTACAACTAGAGAGTCTACAACTAGAGTCTACAACTAGAGTCTACAACTAGAGAGTCTACAACTAGAGAGTCTACAACTAAAGAGTCTACAACTAAAGAGTCTATAACTAGAGAGTCTACAACTAGAGTCTACAACTAGAGTCTACAACTAGAGAGTCTATAACTAGAGAGTCTACAACTAGAGAGTCTACAACTAAAGAGTCTACAACTAAAGAGTCTACAACTAGAGAGTCTACAACTAGAGTCTACAACTAGAGAGTCTACAACTAGAGTCTACAACTAAAGAGTCTACAACTAGAGAGTCTACAACTAGAGTCTACAACTAAAGAGTCTACAACTAGAGTCTACAACTAGAGAGTCTACAACTAGAGTCTACAACTAGAGTCTACAACTAAAGAGTCTACAACTAGAGTCTACAACTAGAGAGTCTACAACTAGAGTCTACAACTAAAGAGTCTACAACTAGAGAGTCTACAACTAGAGTCTACAACTAGAGAGTCTTCAACTAGAGAGTCTACAACTAGAGAGTCTACAACTAGAGAGTCTACAACTAGAGTCTACAACTAAAGAGTCTACAACTAGAGTCTACAACTAAAGAGTCTACAACTAGAGTCTACAACTAGAGTCTACAACTAGAGAGTCTACAACTAAAGAGTTTACAACTAGAGAGTCTACAACTAGAGAGTCTACAACTAGAGAGTCTACAACTAGAGAGTCTACAACTAGAGAGTCTACAACTAGAGTCTACAACTAAAGAGTCTACAACTAAAGAGTCTACAACTAGAGTCTACAACTAGAGAGTCTACAACTAGAGAGTCTACAACTAGAGTCTACAACTAGAGAGTCTACAACTAGAGAGTCTACAACTAGAGTCTAAAACTAGAGTCTACAACTAGAGAGTCTACAACTAGAGAGTCTACAACTAGAGAGTCTACAACTAGAGAGTCTACAACTAGAGTCTACAACTAGAGAGTCTACAACTAGAGTCTACAACTAGAGTCTACAACTAGAGAGTCTACAACTAAAGAGTCTACAACTAGAGAGTCTACAACTAGAGAGTCTACAACTAGAGTCTACAACTAGAGAGTCTACAACTAGAGTCTACAACTAGAGTCTACAACTAGAGAGTCTACAACTAAAGAGTCTACAACTAGAGAGTCTACAACTAAAGAGTCTACAACTAAAGAGTCTACAACTAGAGTCTACAACTAGAGAGTCTACAACTAAAGAGTTTACAACTAGAGAGTCTACAACTAGAGAGTCTACAACTAAAGAGTCTACAACTAGAGAGTCTACAACTAGAGAGTCTATAACTAAAGAGTCTACAACTAAAGAGTCATCAACTAGAGAGTCTACAACTAGAGAGTCTACAACTAGAGAGTCTACAACTAGAGAGTCTACAACTAGAGTCTACAACTAGAGAGTCTACAACTAGAGAGTCTATAACTAGAGAGTCTATAACTAGAGAGTCTACAACTAGAGAGTCTACAACTAGAGTCTACAACTAGAGAGTCTACAACTAGAGAGTCTACAACTAGAGTCTACAACTAGAGAGTCTACAACTAGAGAGTCTACAACTAGAGTCTACAACTAGAGTCTACAACTAGAGTCTACAACTAGAGTCTACAACTAGAGAGTCTACAACTAAAGAGTCTACAACTAAAGAGTCTATAACTAGAGAGTCTACAACTAGAGTCTACAACTAGAGTCTACAACTAGAGAGTCTATAACTAGAGAGTCTACAACTAGAGAGTCTACAACTAAAGAGTCTACAACTAAAGAGTCTACAACTAGAGAGTCTACAACTAGAGTCTACAACTAGAGAGTCTACAACTAGAGTCTACAACTAAAGAGTCTACAACTAGAGAGTCTACAACTAGAGTCTACAACTAAAGAGTCTACAACTAGAGTCTACAACTAGAGAGTCTACAACTAGAGTCTACAACTAGAGTCTACAACTAAAGAGTCTACAACTAGAGAGTCTACAACTAGAGAGTCTACAACTAGAGTCTACAACTAGAGAGTCTTCAACTAGAGAGTCTACAACTAGAGAGTCTACAACTAGAGAGTCTACAACTAGAGTCTACAACTAGAGTCTACAACTAGAGAGTCTACAACTAGTCTACAACTAGAGTCTACAACTAGAGAGTCTACAACTAGTCTACAACTAAAGAGTCTACAACTAAAGAGTCTACAACTAGAGTCTACAACTAGAGAGTCTACAACTAAAGAGTCATCAACTAAAGAGTCTACAACTAGAGAGTCTACAACTAGAGAGTCTACAACTAGAGAGTCTACAACTAGAGTCTACAACTAGAGTCTACAACTAGAGAGTCTACAACTAGAGAGTCTACAACTAAAGAGTCTACAACTAAAGAGTCTATAACTAGAGAGTCTACAACTAGAGTCTACAACTAGAGTCTACAACTAGAGAGTCTATAACTAGAGAGTCTACAACTAGAGAGTCTACAACTAAAGAGTCTACAACTAAAGAGTCTACAACTAGAGAGTCTACAACTAGAGTCTACAACTAGAGAGTCTACAACTAGAGTCTACAACTAAAGAGTCTACAACTAGAGAGTCTACAACTAGAGTCTACAACTAAAGAGTCTACAACTAGAGTCTACAACTAGAGAGTCTACAACTAGAGTCTACAACTAGAGTCTACAACTAAAGAGTCTACAACTAGAGAGTCTACAACTAGAGAGTCTACAACTAGAGTCTACAACTAGAGAGTCTTCAACTAGAGAGTCTACAACTAGAGAGTCTACAACTAGAGAGTCTACAACTAGAGTCTACAACTAGAGTCTACAACTAAAGAGTCTACAACTAGAGTCTACAACTAGAGAGTCTACAACTAGTCTACAACTAGAGTCTACAACTAGAGAGTCTACAACTAGTCTACAACTAAAGAGTCTACAACTAAAGAGTCTACAACTAGAGTCTACAACTAGAGAGTCTACAACTAAAGAGTCATCAACTAAAGAGTCTACAACTAGAGAGTCTACAACTAGAGAGTCTACAACTAGAGAGTCTACAACTAGAGAGTCTACAACTAAAGAGTCTACAACTAGAGAGTCTACAACTAAAGAGTCTACAACTAGAGTCTACAACTAAAGAGACTACAACTAGAGAGTCTACAACTAGAGTCTACAACTAGAGAGTCTACAACTAAAGAGTCTACAACTAGAGAGTCTACAACTAGAGAGTCTACAACTAAAGAGTCTACAACTAGAGTCTACAACTAAAGAGTCTACAACTAGAGAGTCTACAACTAGAGTCTACAACTAGAGTCTACAACTAAAGAGTCTACAACTAGAGTCTACAACTAGAGAGTCTACAACTAGAGAGTCTACAACTAGAGAGTCTACAACTAGAGAGTCTACAACTAGTCTACAACTAGAGTCTACAACTAGAGAGTCTACAACTAAAGAGTCTACAACTAAAGAGTCTACAACTAGAGTCTACAACTAAAGAGTCTACAACTAGAGAGTCTACAACTAGAGTCTACAACTAAAGAGTCTTCAACTAGAGAGTCTACAACTAGAGAGTCTACAACTAGAGAGTCTACAACTAAAGAGTCTACAACTAAAGAGTCTACAACTAGAGAGTCTACAACTAAAGAGTCTACAACTAGAGAGTCATCAACTAGAGTCTACATCTAGAGAGTCTACAACTAGAGTCTACAACTAGAGAGTCTAAAACTAGAGTCTACAACTAGAGAGTCTAAAACTAGAGAGTCTACAACTAGAGTCTACAACTAGAGTCTACAACTAGAGAGTCTACAACTAAAGAGTCTACAACTAGAGAGTCTAAAACTAGAGAGTCTACAACTAGAGTCTACAACTAAAGACTACAACTAGAGAGTCTACAACTAAAGAGTCTACAACTAAAGAGTCTACAACTAAAGAGTCTACAACTAAAGAGTCTACAACTAGAGTCTACAACTAGAGAGTCTACAACTAGAGAGTCTACAACTAGAGTCTACAACTAAAGAGTCTATAACTAGAGAGTCTATAACTAGAGTCTACAACTAAAGAGTCTACAACTAGTCTACAACTAGAGAGTCTACAACTTGAGAGTCTACAACTAGAGTCTACAACTAGAGAGTCTACAACTAGAGTCTACAACTAGTGAGTACAACTAGAGAGTCTACAACTAAAGAGTCTATAACTAGAGTCTACAACTAGAGAGTCTACAACTAAAGAGTCTACAACTAGAGAGTCTACAACTAGAGAGTCTACAACTAGAGTCTGAGAGTCTGTAGAGCCACACTACAGTCTGATAGTCTGTAGAGCCACACTACAGTCTGATAGTCTGTAGAGCCACACTACAGTCTGATAGTCTGTAGAGCCACACTACAGTCTGATAGTCTGTAGAGCTGTAGAGCCACACTACAGTCTGAGAGTCTGTAGAGCCACACTACAGTCTGATAGTCTGTAGAGCCACACTACAGTCTGAGAGTCTGTAGAGCCACACTACAGTCTGATAGTCTGTAGAGCCACACTACAGTCTGAGAGTCTGTAGAGCCACACTACAGTCTGAGAGTCTGTAGAGCTGTAGAGCCACAGTACAGTCTGAGAGTCTGTAAAGCCACAATACAGTCTGATAGTCTGTAGAGCCACACTACAGTCTGAGAGTCTGTAGAGGCACACTACAGTCTGAGAGTCTGTAGAGCCACACTACAGTCTGAGAGTCTGTAGAGCCACACTACAGTCTGATAGTCTGTAGAGCCACACTACAGTCTGATAGTCTGAGAGTCTGTAGAGCCACACTACAGTCTGAGAGTCTGTAGAGCCACACTACAGTCTGATAGTCTGTAGAGCTGTAGAGCCACACTACAGTCTGAGAGTCTGTAGAGCCACACTACAGTCTGAGAGTCTGTAGAGCCACACTACAGTCTGAGAGTCTGTAGAGCCACACTACAGTCTGATAGTCTGTAGAGCCACACTACAGTCTGATAGTCTGTAGAGCCACACTACAGTCTGATAGTCTGTAGAGCCCCACTACAGTCTGATAGTCTGTAGAGCCACACTACAGTCTGAGAGTCTGTAGAGCTGTAGAGCCACACTACAGTCTGATAGTCTGGAGAGCCACACTACAGTCTGAGAGTCTGTAGAGCCACACTACAGTCTGAGAGTCTGTAGAGCCACACTACAGTCTGAGAGTCTGTAGAGCCACACTACAGTCTGAGAGTCTGTAGAGCCACACTACAGTCTGATAGTCTGTAGAGCCACACTACAGTCTGATAGTCTGAGAGTCTGTAGAGCCACACTACAGTCTGAGAGTCTGTAGAGCCACACTACAGTCTGATAGTCTGTAGAGCTGTAGAGCCACACTACAGTCTGAGAGTCTGTAGAGCCACACTACAGTCTGAGAGTCTGTAGAGCCACACTACAGTCTGAGAGTCTGTAGAGCCACACTACAGTCTGAGAGTCTGTAGAGCAACACTACAGTCTGATAGTCTGTAGAGCCACACTACAGTCTGATAGTCTGTAGAGCCACACTACAGTCTGATAGTCTGTAGAGCCCCACTACAGTCTGATAGTCTGTAGAGCCACACTACAGTCTGATAGTCTGTAGAGCCACACTACAGTCTGATAGTCTGTAGAGCCACACTACAGTCTGATAGTCTGTAGAGCCACACTACAGTCTGATAGTCTGTAGAGCCACACTACAGTCTGAGAGTCTGTAGAGCCACACTACAGTCTGAGAGTCTGTAGAGCCACACTACAGTCTGATAGTCTGTAGAGCCACACTACAGTCTGATAGTCTGTAGAGCCACACTACAGTCTGATAGTCTGTAGAGCCACACTACAGTCTGATAGTCTGTAGAGCCACACTACAGTCTGATAGTCTGTAGAGCTGTAGAGCCACACTACAGTCTGAGAGTCTGTAGAGCCACACTACAGTCTGATAGTCTGATAGTCTGTAGAGCCACACTACAGTCTGAGAGTCTGTAGAGCCACACTACAGTCTGATAGTCTGTAGAGCCAAACTACAGTCTGATAGTCGGAGAGTCTGTAGAGCCACACTACAGTCTGATAGTCTGTAGAGCCACACTACAGTCTGAGAGTCTGTAGAGCCACACTACAGTCTGAGAGTCTGTAGAGCCACACTACAGTCTGAGAGTCTGTAGAGCCACACTACAGTCTGATAGTCTGTAGAGCCACACTACAGTCTGAGAGTCTGTAGAGCCACACTACAGCCTGAGAGTCTGTAGAGCCACACTACAGTCTGATAGTCTGTAGAGCCACATTACAGTCTGATAGTCTGTAGAGCCACATTACAGTCTGATAGTCTGTAGAGCCACATTACAGTCTGAGAGTCTGATAGTCTGTAGAGCCACATTACAGTGTGATAGTCTGTAGAGCCACATTACAGTCTGAGAGTCTGTAGAGCCACATTACAGTCTGAGAGTCTGTAGAGCCACACTACAGTCTGAGAGTCTGTAGAGCCACACTACAGTCTGAGAGTCTGTAGAGCCACACTACAGTCTGAGAGTCTGTAGAGCCACACTGCAGTCTGAGAGTCTGTAGAGCCACACTGCAGTCTGATAGTCTGTAGAGCCACACTACAGTCTGAGAGTCTGAGAGTCTGTAGAGCCACACTGCAGTCTGATAGTCTGTAGAGCCACACTACAGTCTGATAGTCTGTAGAGCCCCACTACAGTCTGAGAGTCTGTAGAGCCACATTACAGTCTGATAGTCTGATAGTCTGTAGAGCCACACTACAGTCTGATAGTCTGATAGTCTGTAGAGCCACACTGCAGTCTGATAGTCTGTAGAGCCACACTGCAGTCTGATAGTCTGTAGAGCCACACTACAGTCTGATAGTCTGTAGAGCCACACTACAGTCTGAGAGTCTGTAGAGCCACACTACAGTCTGAGAGTCTGTAGAGCCACACTACAGTCTGAGAGTCTGTAGAGCCACACTACAGTCTGAGAGTCTGTAGAGCCACACTGCAGTCTGATAGTCTGTAGAGCCACACTACAGTCTGATAGTCTGTAGAGCCACACTACAGTCTGATAGTCTGTAGAGCTGTAGAGCCACACTACAGTCTGATAGTCTGTAGAGCCACACTGCAGTCTGATAGTCTGTAGAGCCACACTACAGTCTGAGAGTCTGTAGAGCCACACTACAGTCTGATAGTCTGTAGAGCCACACTACAGTCTGAGAGTCTGTAGAGCCACACTACAGTCTGATAGTCTGTAGAGCCACACTACAGCCTGAGAGTCTGTAGAGCCCCACTACAGTCTGAGAGTCTGTAGAGCCACATTACAGTCTGAGAGTCTGTAGAGCCACACTACAGTCTGATTGTCATGTTTAAAGGCAATGTTCCCACGTTAGTGGAGACTGTATTCAGTTTGTACAGTTAGTAAAGTACAGTGCAACACTTTGGGTCCAGAGACTAAGTCAAAAGAAGTGCACTTTATAGGGAACAGGGTTGCGTTTGGGATTCGTCCTGGGTTTTATTTTGGGGTCCACTTGGCTAAAGCTCTAAGCCTTGTGGAATAATTTAATTGGTGTCTGTTTATCTGTCATCAAATAGGAGCCATTCAGCCGTGCTACCCTACTATAGCAAACACACACACACACACACACACACACACACACACACACACACACACACACACACACACACACACACACACACACACACACACACACACACACACACACAAACACTCACACTATAGTACCATGGCATCATACAGAGAGTACACAGCAGAGCAGTCAATGCCTTTGTCTTACACAAGGTATTGCTACCGCTCTTTTACATAGCAGAGCATTAATATACACAGGGTCAGTGCAGGGGAAACAGCGCCCCCTCTGTCTCAGTAGGTGTACACCACGTATCTGATGCTGTCTGGAACAAAAGAGTATAACATGTTGCCACGGTTTGATTGATTGATGCCAGGAAGCATTTGGCTTCCCCTGATAGAACAATTTTTTTTTATAAAAGAATTAGCCAATCAGCGTTTAGCTGAGCTCAACTGTGGGTTGTCCTAGTGCAGTAAAATACCCCCAAGGGAAGCCTGTTTGGATTTGGCTTCACACTAATCAAATCACATCCTAAGCAAAACGTTCTCATTGTCAGAAAAAAAAACGTGTCTGATTCTGGTCTGCTTGTGTTGATGTCCTGCTGTGGTTAGCTTGCTAAATCAGCCCTTTCCTAAAGCATGGATGGAGACTTGTGGTTTTGACTGAATTTTGACGGCGATCTAATCATAAATGAATATGTTGTGCCACTGGCCTGAGAAGATTGAAGTTTAATATGTAGCCTAGTTGTAGCCTAGTAGGCTGACGTTAACTAGCTAGCTAACTTAGCTGGTTCATTGTTGCCCATGTCTTTTTGATGTCACGGGCCTTATTGTAAATCACGGTGGTGAATGAACTAATGGGTTATAGAGCAAACAACACAATTATTACCACGTAGGTTGTAATATGGCTTTTAACTGGCTTAGCTTCCCCAGTGATTTTACCCACACACCTCTACTGTGGGGCCTTTGGTTTTTACACACACACACACACACACACACACACACACACACACACACACACACACACACACACACACACACACACACACACACACACACACACACACACACACACACACACACACACTGAGTGAGATGGTGTGGGAGCACGTGCCTTTGAATTCATTAGGTGGTGAGGGAGGGAGCCCACCACACTGTTTCATTTGCCTCCTCCTTGGAGAGCCATTAGCGTCCCTGGCATCAAGCTGCTGGAGCGCACGGAGACGAGTGGCAGGTATGCTCTATCCATCTTCCTCTCCTCCCTCCCCCTTCCCTCCCTTCTTCTCCTCCCCGCAGGGCGAGGCTGAGGTACGGCGAGACGGAAACACAGAGCTGAGGTTTCTGGGTAGGAGTGGTGAATTCTGGGAGGTTCGAAACGAAAGAAGTCAGTGTTTGCCGCACAGCCACAGAGTTGTGGTGAACAGGACGATGGCGGGTAGGTAGTGTAGTCACCAGTGCAGTATGGGTAAATCTCCACCAGTGCAGTATGGGTAAATCTCCAGGATGATGGGGGGCAGGTAGTGTAGTCAGCAGTGCAGTATGGGTAAATCTCCAGGATGATGGCGGGCAGGTAGTGTAGTCACCAGTGCAGTATGGGTAAATCTCCACCAGTGCAGTATGGGTAAATCTCCAGGATGATGGCGGGCAGGTAGTGTAGTCAGCAGTGCAGTATGGGTAAATCTCCACCAGTGCAGTATGGGTAAATCTCCAGGATGATGGTGGGCAGGTAGTGTAGTCACCAGTGCAGTATGGGTAAATCTCCAGGATGATGGCGGGCAGGTAGTGTAGTCAGCAGTGCAGTATGGGTAAATCTCCACCAGTGCAGTATGGGTAAATCTCCAGGATGATGGCGGGCAGGTAGTGTAGTCACCAGTGCAGTATGGGTAAATCTCCAGGATGATGGCGGGCAGGTAGTGTAGTCACCAGTGCAGTATGGGTAAATCTCCAGGATGATGGCGGGCAGGTAGTGTAGTCACCAGTGCAGTATGGGTAAATCTCCAGGATGATGGCGGGCAGGTAGTGTAGTCACCAGTGCAGTATGGGTAAATCTCCAGGATGATGGTGGGCAGGTAGTGTAGTCACCAGTGCAGTATGGGTAAATCTCAAGGATGATGGCGGGCAGGTAGTGTAGTCAGCAGTGCAGTATGGGTAAATCTCCACCAGTGCAGTATGGGTAAATCTCCACCAGTGCAGTATGGGTAAATCTCCAGGATGATGGCGGGCAGGTAGTGTAGTCAGCAGTGCAGTATGGGTAAATCTCCAGGATGATGGCGGGTAGGTAGTATAGTCAGCAGTGCACTATGGGTAAATCTCTGAAGAAACTCTAACTCTCTTTAGTTCCATGTTGTTGGAGGCATGTTGAAGGCATGATGGAGACATGTTGGAGACATGATGGAGACATGTTGGAGGCATGATGGAGACATGTTGGAGGCATGATGGAGACATGTTGGAGGCATGATGGAGACATGTTGAAGGCATGATGGAGACATGATGGAGGCATGATGGAGACATGTTGGAGGCATGATGGAGACATGTTGAAGGCATGATGGAGACATGATGGAGGCATGATGGAGGCATGATGGAGGCATGTTGGAGGCATGATGGAGACATGTTGGAGGCATGATGGAGACATGTTGAAGGCATGATGGAGACATGTTGGAGGCATGATGGAGGCATGATGGAGACATGTTGGAGGCATGATGGAGGCATGATGGAGGCATGATGGAGGCATGATGGAGACATGTTGAAGGCATGATGGAGACATGATGGAGGCATGATGGAGGCATGATGGAGGCATGTTGGAGGCATGATGGAGACATGTTGGAGGCATGATGGAGGCATGATGGAGGCATGATGGAGGCATGATGGAGACATGATGGAGGCATGATGGAGACATGTTGGAGGCAACTAGAAAGACTGTTTGGTTTGGGGACTGGTTGTACAGTGGCAAGAAAAAGTATGTGAACCCTTTGGAATTACCTGGATATCTGCATAAATTGGTCATTAAATTTGATCTGATCTTCATCTTAGCCACAACAATAGACAAACGCAGTCTGCTTAACCTAATAACACACAAATCATTGTATTTTTCTTGTCTATATTGAATACATAATTTAAACATTCACAGTGTAGGTTGGAAAAAGTATGTGAACCCCAAGGCTAATGACTTCTCCTAAAGCTAATTGGAGTCAGGAGTCAGCTAACCTGGAGTCCAATCAATAAGACGAGATTGGAAATGTTGGTGAGAGCTGCCCTATAAAAACAACACTCACAACATCTGAGATTGCTATTCACAAGAAGCATTGCCTGATGTGAACCATGCCTCGAACAAAATAGATCTCAGAAGACCAAAGATTAAGAATTGTTGACTTGCATAAAGCTGGAAAGGGTTACAAAAGTATCTCTAAAAGCCTTGATGTTCATCAGTCCACAGTAAGACAAATTGTCTATAAATGAAAGTTCAGAAAGTTCAGCACTGTTGCTGCTCTCGATAGGAGTGGCCGTCCTGCAAAGATGACTGCAAGAGCACAGCGCAGAATGCTCAATGAGGTTAAGAAGAATCCTAGAGTGTCAGCTAAAGACTTACAGAAATCTCTGGAACATGCTAACATTTCTGTTGACGAGTCTTCGATACGTAAAACACTTAACAAGAATGGTGTTAATGGGAGGACACCATGGAAGGAGCCACTGCTGTCCAAAAAAAAACATTGCTGCACATCTGAAGTTCGCAAAAGAGCATCTGGATGTTCCACAGTGCTACTGGCAAAATATTCTGTGGACAGATGAAACTAAAGTCGTGGTGTTTGGAAGGAACACAACATTATGTGTGGAGGACAAATGGCACAGCACACCAACATCAAAACCTCATCCCAACTGTAAAGTATGGTGGAGGGAGCATCATGGTTTGGGGCTGCTTTGCTGCCTAAGGGCCTGGACAGCTTGCTATCACCGATAGAAAAATGAATTCCCAAGTTAATCAAGACATTTTGCAGGAGAATGTAAGGCTATCTGTCCGTCAATTGAAGCTCAACAGAAGTTGGGTGATGCAACAGGAAAACGACCCAAAACACTGAAGTAAATCAACAACAGAAGGAAATAGGCCTTCTGGAGTGGCCCAGTCAGAGTCCTGACCTCAACCCCATTTAAAATGCTGTGGCATGACCTCGCGAGGGGTTCACACCAGACATCCTAAGAAAATTGCTGAACTGAAACAGTTTTTTTATAGATGAATGGTCCAAAATTCCTCCTGACCGTTGTGCAGGTCTGATCCGCAACTACAGAAAACGTTTGGTTGAGGTTATTGCTGCGAAAGGAGGGTCAACCAGTTATTAAATACAAGGGTTCACATACTTGTTCCACCCTACACTGTGAATGTTTACACGGTGGGTTCAATAAAGACATGAAAACGTATAATTGTTTGTGTGTTATTAGTTTAAGCAGACTATGTTTGTCTATTGTTGTGACTTAGATGAAGATCAGATCAATTACCAATTTATGCAGAAATCCAGGCAACTCCAAAGGGTTCACATACTTTTTCTTGCCACTGTATGTTGTTGTATTGTTCAGCACCAGGTTGAGGAATAACTTGTAATAATAATTGAATCTAATGCAGCGAAGGACTGTATGTTATTAATTATTTAGCTAACAAGTGGCTCTGCAGTTTTGTAACCAAACTACTTTCCCTGTGTAACTGCATTACAGGCTTTGGTTTTTCTATTTAATATTTTGAGGATGGACGTTAGCATGTGTGGCGCACCGATTGGTGTCACCTCCTTAGTCAGTCTGGAAGTTCAACCTGTTCAGGTGGGATGGAACTTTTGGCCCACTTTATGACATCACAATGTGATCTGATAATAATAGACCAATAACTGTTCATCTGGGTATGGGGGGGACCATCCTATCAGCCAATTAGGGCTGTGTATGTAAATATCTTCAAATGTGTTTTCTAAAGCTCACACGATCAGACAGAGCAATTCAGGAGCCAAAGGAGGTTTCAGGGAAATCAAATCGGTAACAGAGTGATTTATTATTAGACATAAAGTGATTATTTAAAAATGTAATTAAAAAGACTGCATGTGGGCTTTAAGACTCTTCTGTAAGCATATCTGAGAAATGTTTTATGTATTTCTCCTCTTAGGACTTTAAAGAAATGAGTAGGGAATTATTGGGTATTTTTTAGCATGTGTCCCTTTGGGGAGGTTTTGCCGACCAAAGCCAACACGTCTAAATATTCAATCTTCATATTAAACATCACGTCCAGCAACACGCCAACATCAACACATGTGAAAATGGCACGTTTCTATGTTTTGTAGTAAAGTAATTGAGGAAGATAAGTGTTTTCAATGACATCATCAACCAATTAGTAGGCGATTAGTAGGCAATGCCTACTCATAATTGGTGAAAATCCCGACATACACCGATGATGTCATTGGAAACACTTATCTTCTTCTCTCTTTTTTTCCACAAAACATTGAAACGTGCCATTTTCACATCTAGAAACATGCCATTTTCACATCTTGAAACGTGCCATTTTCACATCTAGAAACATGCCATTTTAACATCTAGAAATGTGCCATTTTCACATCTAGAAACGTGCCATTTTCACATCTAGAAACATGCCATTTTCACATCTAGAAACATGCCATTTTCATAGATAGAAACATGCCATTTTCACACATAGAAACATGCCATTTTCACATCTAGAAACGTGCCATTTTCATAGATAGAAACATGCCATTTTCACATATAGAAACATGCCATTTTCATAGATAGAAAAGTGCCATTTTCACATCTAGAAACATGCCATTTTCACATGTAGAAACATGCCATTTTCATAGATAGAAATGTGCCATTTTCACATATATAAACATGCCATTTTCATAGATAGAAACTTGGCACATTTCACATATGTTGATGTTTGGGTTGAATATTTAGAAATTTCACTTTAAATACTTTCGAATAAATGTTTCACAGACATTTGGAATTATATTTTTACAACATGAAATACATTGTAGTTTAACTAGTGATGAGTCTATCTGGTATATTACCATAAAACACATTGAATAGTGATGAGTCTATCTGGTATACTTGAAATATGCTGCATTTGTGTTTGACGCTGAGAGAAAACATCTAAGAATGCTGTAGTGTTAAATGTCTGCACAGCCTCAAAATGGTAGAGAAGTACTTTTACATTCAGTTGTTGTCTAATACAGTGGATCCCAAACGTTTAATAGTCCCGTACCCCTTCAAAACGTTCAACCTCCTGCTGTACCCCCTCTAGCACCAGGGTCAGTGCACTCTCAAATGTTGTTTTTTGCCATCATTGTAAGCCTGCCACACATACACACTATACGATACATTTATTAAACATAAGAATGAGTGAGTTTTTGTCACAACCAGGCTTGTGGGAAGTGACATAGAGCTCTTATAGGACCAGGACACAAATAATAATATAATAATAGTCAATCATTTTGCTCTTTATTTAGCCATCTTACATATAAAACTTTATTTTTTAATTGAAAATTGTGAAAAGCTCACCACAGGTTAATGAGAAGGGTGTGCTTGAAAGGATGCACATAACTCTGCAATGTTGGGTTGTATTGGAGAGAGTCTCAGTCTTAAATCATTTTCAACACACAGTCTGTGCCTGTATTTAGTTTTCATGCTAGTGAGGGCTGAGAATCCACTCTCACATAGGTACATGTTTGCAAAGGGCATCAGTGTTTTAACAGCGTGATTTGCCAAGGGTAGGATACTCTGAGCGCAGCCCAATCCAGAAATCTGTGAATCACATTTTTATTTGGCGTACACCCAACGGCATACATCACGCAGCATCAAGGACAACATATTAACCCTTAATCTGTTCCTACTATATTCACCTGCTTCAGTATTCTACAACACATTAACCCTTAATCTGTTCCTACTATATTCACCTGCTTCAGTATTCTACAACACATTAACCCTTAATCTGTTCCTACTATATTCACCTGCTTCAGTATTCTACAACACATTAACCCTTAATCTGTTCCTACTATATTCACCTGCTTCAGTATTCTACAACACATTAACCCTTAATCTGTTCCTACTATATTCACCTGCTTCAGTATTCTACAACACATTAACCCTTAATCTGTTCCTACTATATTCACCTGCTTCAGTATTCTACAACACATTAACCCTTAATCTGTTCCTACTATATTCACCTGCTTCAGTATTCTACAACACATTAACCCTTAATCTGTTCCTACTATATTCACCTGCTTCAGTATTCTACAACACATTAACCCTTAATCTGTTCCTACTATATTCACCTGCTTCAGTATTCTACAACACATTAACCCTTAATCTGTTCCTACTATATTCACCTGCTTCAGTATTCTACAACACATTAACCCTTAATCTGTTCCTACTATATTCACCTGCTTCAGTATTCTACAACACCACGCAGCATCAAGGACAACAAATGAACCTTTACTCTGTTCCAAAAAGTACAATCTGTTTTTTTGAGAGCGGAGGGATGAAAACAGAGTGGGAACGTTTAAACCAAATACAGAATGATAACACCACCAACTTCAGAGCCACTTGAAATTCTGATACTGCCTCCCTCCCTCCCTCCCCTCCCTCTCCCTCTCCTCTCCTCTCCTCTCCTCTCCTCTCCTCTCCTCTCCTCTCCTCTCCTCTCCTCTCCCTCCCTCCTCTCCTCTCCTCTCCATCCCTCTATCCATCCCCACCCCCTGTTTCAATTGCTCTGGCCTCAGTGGGCATTCATCAGCTGGTGAATTAGAATGTGTTTCCTCACAAGCCATTGATCAGGGGCCTATTACCAGGCTGATGACAGTTAATTACCCACTACATTAACCAGACAGACCGGCGAGCGGCGAGGAGCGGAGAGGAGCGGCTCCCCATGCCATCAGTCAACATGATGAATGGAGAGAGTTCAGTAATGCACGGCCGTCCATTCGTTCATCGCTACACCCCCCCCCCCCCCCCCCCCCCCATGTGTGTTTCGGTGTGGTGGGAGGGGGTGTTGTTTAGGGGTCGAGTGTGTGTGTGTGTTTATGTATGTGTGTGACAGAACGCCTAGTCCCCCCCTTCCCCCTCTGTCGCCTGGCTGTCACACTCACAGCCATCTATCCCTGGACCTCCCTCCTCACCCCCCCTCCTCCCTCCCTCCCTCTGCCCCTCCGCGCCTCCTCCCCTTCCAGGGAAAATCTATGGTAATCTGCATAATTACAGGCCCAGGGTTAATAACAGACAAATGATTTGTTGCATCTCAACAGCACAGTCAGGGCAGGCTGTGAGGCTGCTCCCAGCATGCACCGGGCCAGGCCGAACAGACCAGGGAACGGTAGACATACTGCTTCCTGCACTTGGAACGGAGTGATTTCCTCTAGCACTGAGACGCAGTGCCTCAGACCGCTGAACCAGGGTCTTTAGTGACTCCTCTAGCACTGAGACGCAGTGCCTCAGACCGCTGAACCAGGGTCTGTAGTGACTCCTCTAGCACTGAGACGCAGTGCCTCAGACCGCTGAACCAGGGTCTGTAGTGACTCCTCTAGCACTGAGACGCAGTGCCTCAGACCGCTGAACCAGGGTCTGTAGTGACTCCTCTAGCACTGAGACGCAGTGCCTCAGACCGCTGAACCAGGGTCTGTAGTGACTCCTCTAGCACTGAGACGCAGTGCCTCAGACCGCTGAACCAGGGTCTGTAGTGACTCCTCTAGCACTGAGACGCAGTGCCTCAGACCGCTGAACCAGGGTCTGTAGTGACTCCTCTAGCACTGAGACGCAGTGCCTCAGACCGCTGAACCAGGGTCTGTAGTGACTCCTCTAGCACTGAGACGCAGTGCCTCAGACCGCTGAACCAGGGTCTGTAGTGACTCCTCTAGCACTGAGACGCAGTGCCTCAGACCGCTGAACCAGGGTCTGTAGTGACTCCTCTAGCACTGAGACGCAGTGCCTCAGACCGCTGAACCAGGGTCTGTAGTGACTCCTCTAGCACTGAGACGCAGTGCCTCAGACCGCTGAACCAGGGTCTGTAGTGACTCCTCTAGCACTGAGACGCAGTGCCTCAGACCGCTGAACCAGGGTCTGTAGTGACTCCTCTAGCACTGAGACGCAGTGCCTCAGACCGCTGAACCAGGGTCTGTAGTGACTCCTCTAGCACTGAGACGCAGTGCCTCAGACCGCTGAACCAGGGTCTGTAGTGACTCCTCTAGCACTGAGACGCAGTGCCTCAGACCGCTGAACCAGGGTCTGTAGTGACTCCTCTAGCACTGAGACGCAGTGCCTCAGACCGCTGAACCAGGGTCTGTAGTGACTCCTCTAGCACTGAGACGCAGTGCCTCAGACCGCTGAACCAGGGTCTGTAGTGACTCCTCTAGCACTGAGACGCAGTGCCTCAGACCGCTGAACCAGGGTCTGTAGTGACTCCTCTAGCACTGAGACGCAGTGCCTCAGACCGCTGAACCAGGGTCTGTAGTGACTCCTCTAGCACTGAGACGCAGTGCCTCAGACCGCTGAACCAGGGTCTGTAGTCACTCCTCCAGCACTGAGACGCAGTGCCTCAGACCGCTGAACCAGGGTATGTAGTCACTCCTCCAGCACTGAGTGCCTCAGACCGCTGAACCAGGGTCTGTAGTGACTCCTCTAGCACTGAGACGTAGTGCCTCAGACCGCTGAACCAGGGTCTGTAGTGACTCCTCTAGCACTGAGACGCAGTGCCTCAGACCGCTGAACCAGGGTCTGCAGTGACTCCTCTAGCACTGAGACGCAGTGCCTCAGACCGCTGAACCAGGGTCTGTAGTCACTCCTCCAGCACTGAGACGCAGTGCCTCAGACCGCTGAACCAGGGTCTGTAGTCACTCCTCCAGCACTGAGACGCAGTGCCTCAGACCGCTGAACCAGGGTCTGTAGTGACTCCTCTAGCACTGAGACGCAGTGCCTCAGACCGCTGAACCAGGGTCTGTAGTGACTCCTCTAGCACTGAGACGTAGTGCCTCAGACCGCTGAACCAGGGTCTGTAGTGACTCCTCCAGCACTGAGATGCAGTGCCTCAGACCGCTGCGCCACTCGGGAGCCTTATTGTGAAACAGGAGTTTAAAAACGGAGTACCCAGTGATCCAGGAAATCACATGGGGAGACCAAGGAGGGGAGGAGGGAAGAAACAGCTAAGGGGTGTCAGATGTAATCACGACTCTCCCTCCTTCCCTCCCTCCTGCATGTGTGATTGTCACTGATTAAACAACCAACTCTCCCCTCACTGGAGGCTAAAATTATTTCAATTACCGCGTGGCGTGACCTGGGGAATTGTCCCAGGGATAAGATTTTCCTCCTTGAGTGCCCTGAGTGTACCGGGCTGCCGGTCGACTGTCTGCTCTGCTGGCGGGTCTATCAGTTCTCATCTGCACCTGGACTCTGATATCCTAATGATGAATTATAGCCTCCTTTCAGAGAGGGATGGGGGGTGGCGAGGGGAAGAGAAGGGGAAAGGGAGAGGGGTGAAGGGAGAGAGGGGAAGAGAGAGAGAGAAAGAGAGAGAGAGCGGGGGAGAGAGAAAGAGGTGAGAGAGGGGAAGAGAGAGAGAAAGAGAGAGGAGAGAGAGAGCAAGAGGGGAGAGATAGAGAGAGAGGGGAGAGAGGGCAGAGAGAGAGAGAGGGGGGAGAGAGGGCAGAGAGAGAGAGAGAGAGAAGGGCCTCACTGAGTGAGAGAGAGAGATAGAGAGGGGAGAGAGAGAGAGAGAGAGAGGAGAAAGAGAGCGAGAGGGGAGAGACAGAGAGAGAGAGGAGAAAGAGAGAGAGAGAGAGAGAGAGAGAGAGAGAGAGGGGGGGAGAGATATAGAGAGAGAGAGAGAGAGAGAGAGAGAGAGGGGGAGAGAGAGAGAGAGAGAGAGAGAGAGAGAGAGAGAGAGGAGAAAGAGAGCGAGAGAGAGGAGAAAGAGAGCGAGAGGGGAGAGATAGAGAGCTAGAGGGTAGAGAGGGGAGAGAGAGAGAGGAGAGAGAGAGAGAAGGGCCTCACTGAGTGAGAGAGAACACTCTCCTTAACAGGACTCTGTCTGTCAGGCCTCAGTCTCACTGAGAGGAGCAGCAGTACAGGAGGTCGTTGGCTAATTAACCCTTATACACACAGCACATGGTTCAGATACACTACATGTCCAAAAGTATGTAGACACCCTTTCAAATGACTGGATTTGTCTAGTTCAGCCACATCCGTTGCTAACAGGTGTATAAAATCGAGCACACAGCCATGCAATCTCCATAGAGATTGGAAATGTGGAAAATGTGGAAATGTCGAAGAGGAACAACGTCTCAGCCGTGAAGTGGTAGGCCAAGTCAAAGAACAGGACAGCCAAGTGCTGAAGCGTGTAAAAATAGTTTGTCCTCAGTTGCAACACTCACTACCGAGTTCCAAACTGCCACTGAAAGCAACTTCAGCAAAAGAACTGTTCAACGGGAGTCTTCATGAAATGGGTTTCCACGGCCGAGCAGATGCACACAAGCCTAAGATCACCATGTGCAATGCCAAGCGTAAAGCTCGCCCCCATTGGACTCTGGAGCAGTTGAAACATGCTCTGTGGAATGATGAATCACGCTGCACCATCTGTCAGGAGAACGGTCATGTAGTGTACATGGACACTAACTCTGTCTCGCTTAGGACTCTGTCTCTCTCTCTCTCTCTCCTCTCTCTGTGTGTCTCTCTCTCTGTCTCTCTCTCTCTCTCTCTCTCTCTCTCTCTCAGTCTGTGTCTCTCTCTGTGTCTCTCTCTCTCTGTCTGTGTCTCTGTCTCTCTCTCTCTCCATCTCTCTCTCTCTCTCTCCAACTGTGTCTCTCTCTCCCTGTCTGTGTGTCTCTCTCTCTCTGTCTCTTTCCATCTCTTTGCTCTCTCCCTCTCTCTCCTCTCTCTCTCTCTCTCTCCAACTGTGTCTCTCTCTCCCTGTCTGTGTCTCTCTCTCTCTCTCTCTCTGTCTCTCTTTGTCTCTCTCTATCTGTGTCTCTCTCTCTCTCTTTGTCTCACTCTCCCTCTGTCTCTCTCTCTCTTAAACTCCTATACTGAAACCAAGAAACTGCCTGAGAGCAACAGATAAAATGACAGAGGCCAGCCAGCCAGCCATTCAGCCAGCCAGCCAGCCAGCCAGCCAGCCAGCCAGCCAGCCAGCCAGCCAGCCAGCCAGCCAGCCAGCCATTCAGCCAGTCAGTCAGCCAGTCAGTCAGCCAGCCAGCCGGCCAGCCAGCCAGCCAGCCAGCCAGCCAGCCAGCCAGCCAGCCAGCCAGCCATTCAGCCAGCCAGCCAGTCAGTCAGCCAGCCATTCAGCCAGCCAGCCAGCCAGCCATTCAGCCAGCCATTCAGCCAGCCAGCCAGCAGCACTCTCATCATCATGGTGACTTCTAACACTCTCTTCCTGCCTGAGTGAAAATCAAAAACTGTTAAAACAAAATGATTATATCTCTCTTTCTCCCAGTGAACCCAAAGTAGCTTCAGCTTGGAGGGTGTTTTCAGATGTAGATGGACCTGCTGGCAGGGGTTCGGAGGGATTTCACATCGGGGGCAATTTAGAAGAGGGGTGTAATGAAAGTGTGTAACTCCCACGGGGGCCAGATGTTCAGTTCCATAGGCACTTCCTTGTGCCAACCCACCTGCAACCAACGAGCCTGGATACAAGGGACAGCGCCAAGTCGCCTTCAACACCAGCTCTACAATTATCAGCACCCAACACACACACACACACACACACACACACACACACACACACACACACACACACACACACACACACACACACACACACACACACACACACACACACACACACACCACACACACACACACCACACACACACACACACACACACACACACAGCAACCCAACAATTATCAGCACTATACAGGCAGGCTCCCATGAGCCAGTGCTCTTCAAAGCTAATTGAGCGAATCTCAACTGGAGGGTACCACCGTCCAAAAACACAATGTATCCAGATGACTGAACTGTTGAGTTGAAATAGAAAATACCAGCGATATCAGCTGGAGCTTCACATAGTTCATTACTCCTCAAAACTATAGCCAGGTGAACTTCTGTTAAAAGTACTTAGTGTTTTATTATGATGAGGGGGAAATGAGTCTAAACTCTTTGTCCTGAACTAGTTTATCCTTCAATAGTCCCAAATGACACACTATACCCTATCTAATGAAGGACTTCTGATCAGAACCCCATGGCTGCCGTTCTGGAAACATCCACGTAGAAACAAAATGGCGGCCAAGTTAATGAGATGAACAATTAGTCGTTTGAAGAGGATCATGTATTATGTACTGGACTATAGAGGGATGAAGTTCCTACCTGATGAAGGGTGTAGTCTCATTATGTGTTGGACTATAGAGGGATAAAGTTCCTACCTGATGAAGGGTGTAGTCTCATTATGTGTTGGACTATAGAGGGATGAAGTTCCTACCTGATGAAGGGTGTAGTCTCATTATGTACTGGACTATAGAGGGATGAAGTTCCTACCTGATGAAGGGTGTAGTCTCATTATGTACTGGACTATAGAGGGATAAAGTTCCTACCTGATGAAGGGTGTAGTCTCATTATGTGTTGGACTATAGAGGGATAAAGTTCCTACCTGATGAAGGGTGTAGTCTCATTATGTGTTGGACTATAGAGGGATGAAGTTCCTACCTGATGAAGGGTGTAGTCTCATTATGTACTGGACTATAGAGGGATGAAGTTTAACCCTGATGAAGGGTGTAGTCTCATTATGTATTGGACTATAGAGGGATAAAGTTCCTACCTGATGAAGGGTGTAGTCTCATTATGTATTGGACTATAGAGGGATAAAGTTCCTACCTGATGAAGGGTGTAGTCTCATTATGTGTTGGACTATAGAGGGATAAAGTTCCTACCTGTTGAAGGGTGTAGTCTCATTATGTACTGGACTATAGAGGGATAAAGTTCCTACCTGATGAAGGGTGTAGTCTCATTATGTACTGGACTATAGAGGGATAAAGTTCCTACCTGATGAAGGGTGTAGTCTCATTATGTACTGGACTATAGAGGGATAAAGTTCCTACCTGATGAAGGGTGTAGTCTCATTATGTATTGGACTATAGAGGGATAAAGTTCCTACCTGATGAAGGGTGTAGTCTCATTATGTATTGGACTATAGAGGGATAAAGTTCCTACCTGATGAAGGGTGTAGTCTCATTATGTACTGGACTATAGAGGGATAAAGTTCCTACCTGATGAAGGGTGTAGTCTCATTATGTATTGGACTATAGAGGGATAAAGTTCCTACCTGATGAAGGGTGTAGTCTCATTATGTGTTGGACTATAGAGGGATAAAGTTCCTACCTGTTGAAGGGTGTAGTCTCATTATGTACTGGACTATAGAGGGATAAAGTTCCTACCTGATGAAGGGTGTAGTCTCATTATGTGTTGGACTATAGAGGGATAAAGTTCCTACCTGATGAAGGGTGTAGTCTCATTATGTACTGGACTATAGAGGGATAAAGTTCCTACCTGATGAAGGGTGTAGTCTCATTATGTATTGGACTATAGAGGGATAAAGTTCCTACCTGATGAAGGGTGTAGTCTCATTATGTACTGGACTATAGAGGGATAAAGTTCCTACCTGATGAAGGGTGTAGTCTCATTATGTATTGGACTATAGAGGGATAAAGTTCCTACCTGATGAAGGGTGTAGTCTCATTATGTACTGGACTATAGAGGGATAAAGTTCCTACCTGATGAAGGGTGTAGTCTCATTATGTACTGGACTATAGAGGGATAAAGTTCCTACCTGATGAAGGGTGTAGTCTCATTATGTATTGGACTATAGAGGGATAAAGTTCCTACCTGATGAAGGGTGTAGTCTCATTATGTATTGGACTATAGAGGGATAAAGTTCCTACCTGATGAAGGGTGTAGTCTCATTATGTGTTGGACTATAGAGGGATAAAGTTCCTACCTGATGAAGGGTGTAGTCTCATTATGTACTGGACTATAGAGGGATAAAGTTCCTACCTGATGAAGGGTGTAGTCTCATTATGTACTGGACTATAGAGGGATAAAGTTCCTACCTGATGAAGGGTGTAGTCTCATTATGTGTTGGACTATAGAGGGATAAAGTTCCTACCTGATGAAGGGTGTAGTCTCATTATGTGTTGGACTATAGAGGGATAAAGTTCCTACCTGATGAAGGGTGTAGTCTCATTATGTACTGGACTATAGAGGGATAAAGTTCCTACCTGATGAAGGGTGTAGTCTCATTATGTATTGGACTATAGAGGGATAAAGTTCCTACCTGATGAAGGGTGTAGTCTCATTATGTATTGGACTATAGAGGGATAAAGTTCCTACCTGATGAAGGGTGTAGTCTCATTATGTGTTGGACTATAGAGGGATAAAGTTCCTACCTGATGAAGGGTGTAGTCTCATTATGTACTGGACTATAGAGGGATAAAGTTCCTACCTGATGAAGGGTGTAGTCTCATTATGTACTGGACTATAGAGGGATAAAGTTCCTACCTGATGAAGGGTGTAGTCTCATTATGTATTGGACTATAGAGGGATAAAGTTCCTACCTGATGAAGGGTGTAGTCTCATTATGTGTTGGACTATAGAGGGATGAAGTTCCTACCTGATGAAGGGTGTAGTCTCATTATGTGTTGGACTATAGAGGGATAAAGTTCCTACCTCCACCACTACCAGATATCTACAGTACTAAATCATTGTGTATGTATAGTGGGTATGTTATCGTATGTGTGTGTGTGTGTGTGTGTGTGTGTGGTGTGTGTGTGTGTGTGTGTGTGTGTGTGTGTGTGTGTGTGTGTGTGTGTGTGTGTGTGTGTGTGTGTGTGTGTGTGTGTGTGTGTGTGTATATGCATGTGTCTGTGCCAATGTTTGTGTTGCTTCACTGTCCCCGCTGTTCCATAATGTGTATTTTTATCTGTTTTTTAAATGTCATTTTACTGCTTGAATCAGTTACTTGATGTGGAATAGTCATGGCTCTATGTAGTACTGTGTGCCTCCCATAGTCTGTTCTGGACTTGGGGACTGTGAAGAGACCTCTGGTGGCATGTCTTGTGGGGTATGCAAGGGTGTCTGAGCTGTGTGCTAGTAGTTTAGACAGACAGCTCGGTGTATTCAACATGCCAATACCTCTCATAAATAAAAGTAGTGATGAAGTCAATCTCTCCTCCACTTTGAGCCAGGAGAGATTGACTTATTAACATTAGCTCTCTGTGTGCATCCAAGGGCCAGCCGTGCTGCCCTGTTCTGAGCCAGCCGAGCTGCCCTGTTCTGAGCCAGCCGTGCTGCCCTGTTCTGAGCCAGCCGTGCTGCCCTGTTCTGAGCCAGCCGTGCTGCCCTGTTCTGAGCCAGCCGTGCTGCCCTGTTCTGAGCCAATTGCAATTTTCCTAAGTCCTTTTTTGTGGCACCTGACCACACGACTGAACAGTAGTCAAGGTGTGACAAAACTAGGGCCTGAAGGACCTGCCTTGTTGATAGTGTTGTTAAGAAAGCAGAGCATCACTTTATTATAGACAGACTTCTCCCCATCTTAGCTACTACTGCATCAATATGTTTTGACCATGACAGTTTACAGTCCAGGGTTACTCCAAGCAGTTTAGTCATCTCAACTTGCTCAATTTCCACATTATTTATTACAAGATTTAGTTGAGGTTTAGGGTTTTTGTTCCAAATACAATGCCTTTAGTTTTAGAAATATTTAGGGCTAACTTATTCCTTGCCACCCACTCTGAAACTAACTGCAGCTCTTTGTTGAGTGTTGCAGTCATTTCAGTCACTGTAATAGTTGACGTGTATCATGTTGAGTCATCCACATACATAGACACTCTGGCTTTACTCAAAGTCAGTGGCATGTCGTTAGTAAAAACTTTAAAAAGCAAGGGGCCTAAACAGCTACCCTGGGGAATTCCTGATTCGAACTGGATTATGTTGGAAAGGCTTTCATTAACCTCTATGGGCTAGGTGGGACGCAAGCGTCCCACCCGTGGTGCACTCCATCAACAGCAGGTGCATTTCAAGAGCAGCAAATTTGAATCCAAATAAATGTCAAAATTCAAATTTTTCAAACATACAACTATTTTACACCCTTTGAAAGATAAACATCTCCTTAATCTAACCACGTTTTACGATTTCAAAAAGGTTTTACGGCGAAAGCATAAATTTAGAGTATGTTAGGACAGTACATTTACAAGAGTTGTGTGTAATGTTTTGTCAATTCAAAGACAGGGTCACCAAAACCATAAAACCAGCTAAAATGATGCACTAACCTTTTACAATCTCCATCAGATGACACTCCTAGGACATTATGTTAGACAATGCATGCATTTTTAGTTCTATCAAGTTCATATTTATATCCAAAAACAGCGTTTTACTATGGCATTGATGCTGAGGAAATCGTTTCCCTCCAATAACCGGCAGTCAAGTCAGCACCACAAATTAAATAATTAAAATTAGAAAACATTGGTAAAATATTATATTGTCATTTAAAGAATTATAGATTTACATCTCTTGAACGCAATCAACTTGCCAGATTTAAAAATAACCTTACTGGGAAATCACACTTTGCAATAATCTGAGCACTGCGCCCAGAAAAATACGCGTTGCGATACAGACTAGCCGTCATGTTGGGGAGATCTAAAATCGAAAATACTATGTAAATAATCCATTACCTTTGATTCTCTTCATCAGATGTCACTTCCAGGTATCACAGGTCCATAACGAATGTAGTTTTGTTCAAAAAAGCTCATAATTTATGTCCAAAAATCTCCGTCTTGTTAGCACATGATCTAAGCCCGCCGGACTTCACTTCATGAACGAGGGGAAAAAATATATTTACGTTCGTTCAAACATGTCAAACGTTGTATAGCATAAATCATTAGGGCCTTTTTTAACCAGAACATGAATAATATTCAAGGTGGACGAATGCATTCTCTTTTATAACGTATTGGAACGAGGGTACCCAACATGAACTCGCGCGCCAGGTGTCTTATGGGCCATCATCGTTCCATGGCTCTTGTTCGGTCAGATCTCCCTCCAGAAGACTCAAAACACGTTGTAAAGGCTGGTGACATCTAGTGGAAGCAATAGGAAGTGCCAAAATATTCCTCAGTGTTTTTCAATGGCATAGGTTTAAATGTAATACAACACATCAGGTATCCACTTCCTGTCAGAAAATGTCTCAGGGTTTTGCCTGCCAAATGAGTTCTGTTATACTCACAGACACCATTCAAACAGTTTTAGAAACTTTAGAGTGTTTTCTATCCATATATAATAAGTATATGCATATTCTAGTTACTGGGTAGGATTAGTAACCAGATTAAATCGGGTACATTTTTTTATCTAGCCGTGCAAATACTGCCCCCTAGCCCTAACAGGTAAATAAAGAACACCCTCTGTGTTCTGTTAGACTAGTAACTCTTTATCCACATTATAGCAGGGGGTGTAAAGCCATAACACACACGTTTTTCCAGCAGCAGACTATAATCAATAATGTCAAAAGCTGCACTGAAGTCTAACAAGACAGCCCCCACAATCATTTTGTCATCAATTTCTCTCAGCCAATCATCAGTCATTTGCGTAAGTGCAGCTTAGAGTGATAAAGTTCAACCCTGGTGGAGGGTCTAGTGTCATCCGCCCTCATCCTGATAAAAGGTAAAGTACTTTTAGGATTTGAAGTAAAAAAAAACCTCACTCAGTCAATTAACATAGCTAAAATACCCTCAACAAAAGTTCACCTCAATATGTCCTTCGCTATTTAGAGTGGCATTGGTTTAGTTAACATCAAGCACAGCTGCGTCATAATGGTACACTTCCATTCTGAAACACTTTAATTCTGACCCACTAAAGAGTGTTGGTTAATAACTTTGGCTGATAGTGTTCAACATGGCCACTCTCTGGGGCCCGTACTCCAAATGCAGGACAGAAAACAGGAACTAAAGTACAGCGGTTAATTGATTTCATCTCTCAGGTCAAACTTCACATTAAAGCTAAATGCCATTGCCATTCAATTCAACGATTGTAATTAATTGTATTTCTCTTATCTCATCAGATTCCTTCTAGAGGAGGCTGTAGTAAAACAACACAATGGCAGTTTATCCTTGACCTCTCTGAGAGTGACGCTGACCCCTCTCATTACCATTACTTAGTGGTGGTGTGTGTGTGTGTGTGTGTGTGTGTGTGTGTGTGTGTGTGTGTGTGTGTGTGTGTGTGTGTGTGTGTGTGTGTGTGTGTGTGTATGTGTGTGATTACAGGTGACCGGCTTTGACCCCTCCTCAACATTTTCACATTACATGTGAAAAGCCGCATTTAATTACGCAGAGTCAAGAACACACACATTACTAAAGATTGTAGGCTGTGTCATAAATGGCACACTATTCCCTACATAGTGCACTACTTTCGACCAGATCCCTATGGGCCCTGGTCAAGAGCAGTACACTACAAAGGAAACAGGGTGGCATTTGTGACAAAGCCTGGGTATTATTGGGGAGGTAATTGTGGGTAGGCGGTGTGAAGTGAATTGTAGTGTTGGAAGAAGGTTAATGGTGGCCAAGCTTCTCTAAAGCACAACATGGTAATTATGGGATGGCTTCAGAGCTTTTAACATCACAGTACCATCTCATTACACTCCAAACACTAGTGAAGGGATGGGAGGGAGGGAGGGAGGGGAGGGAGGGAGGGAGGGAGGGAGGGAGGGGAGGGAGGGAGGGAGGGAGGGAGGGAGGGATGTCGCATTCCTTTGTTTCAATTTTTTTGCTGCTTGAGTTTCCTTCTCTGAGAAAGAGAGAGAAAAAGGGGGGGAGAAATAGAATCAAAAGGTTTTTAAGTGGTGACAACAGTTTGACATTACAATAGAAACAATGAGGATACAAACACTGAGGATACAAACACTGAAACATTGAGGATAGAAACACTGAGGATAGAAACACTGAAACACTGAGGATAGAAACACTGGGGATATAAACACTGAAACACTGAGGATAGAAACACTGAGGATAGAAACACTGAAAAACTAAGGATAGAAACACTGAAAAACTAAGGATAGAAACACTGAGGATATAAACACTGAAACCCTGAGGATAGAAACACTGAGGATAGAAACACTGAAAAACTAAGGATAGAAACACTGAGGATAGAAACACTGAAACACTGAGGATAGAAACACTGAGGACAGAAACACTGAGGATAGAAACACTGAGGATAGAAACACTGAGGATATAAACACTGAAACACTGAGGATAGAAACACTGAGGATAGAAACACTGAAACACTGAGGATAGAAACACTGAGGACAGAAACACTGAGGATATAAACACTGAAACACTGAGGATAGAAACACTGAAAAACTGAAAAACTGAGGATATAAACACTGAGGATAGAAACACTGAAACACTGAGGATAGAAACACTGAGGATAGAAACACTGAGGATAGAAACACTGAAACACTGAGGATAGAAACACTGAGGATAGAAACACTGAAACACTGAGGATAGAAACACTGAGAATAGAAATACTGAGGATAGAAACACTGAGGATAGAAACACTGAGGATAGAAACACTGAAACACTGAGGATAGAAACACTGAAACACTGAGGATAGAAACACTGAGGACAGAAACACTGAGGATATAAACACTGAAACACTGAGGATAGAAACACTGAAAAACTGAAAAACTGAGGATATAAACACTGAGGATAGAAACACTGAAACACTGAGGATAGAAACACTGAGGATAGAAACACTGAGGATAGAAACACTGAAACACTGAGGATAGAAACACTGAGGATAGAAACACTGAAACACTGAGGATAGAAATACTGAGGATAGAAACACTGAGGATAGAAACACTGAGGATAGAAACACTGAAACACTGAGGATAGAAACACTGAGGATAGAAACACTGAAACACTGAGGATAGAAACACTGAGAATAGAAATACTGAGGATAGAAACACTGAAACACTGAGGATAGAAACACTGAGAATAGAAACACTGAGGATAGAAACACTGAGGATAGAAACACTGAGGATAGAAACACTGAGGATAGAAACACTGAAACACTGAGGATAGAAACACTGAAACACTGAGGATATAAACACTGAGGATAGAAACACTGAGGATATAAACACTGAGGATAGAAACACTGAGGATATAAACACTGAAACACTGAGGATATAAACACTGAAACACTGAAACACTGAGGATAGAAACACTGAGGATACAAACACTGAAACACTGAGGATAGAAACACTGAGAATAGAAATACTGAGGATAGAAACACTGAAACACTGAGGATAGAAACACTGAGAATAGAAACACTGAGGATAGAAACACTTAGGATACAAACACTGAAACACTGAGGATAGAAACACTGAGAATAGAAATACTGAGGATAGAAACACTGAAACACTGAGGATAGAAACACTGAGAATAGAAACACTGAGGATAGAAACACTTAGGATACAAACACTGAAACACTGAGGATAGAAACACTGAGAATAGAAATACTGAGGATAGAAACACTGAGGATAGAAACACTGAGAATAGAAACACTGAGGATAGAAACACTTAGGATAGAAACACTGAGGATAGAAACACTGAGGATAGAAACACTGAGGATATAAACACTGAAACACTGAGGATAGAAACACTGAAACACTGAGGATAGAAACACTGAAACACTGAGGATAGAAACACTGAGGATAGAAACACTGAAACAGTGAGGATAGAAACACTGAAACACTGAGGATATAAACACTGAAACAGTGAGGATAGAAACACTGAAACACTGAGGATATAAACACTGAAACACTGAGGATAGAAACACTGAAACACTGAGGATAGAAACACTGAAACACTGAGGATAGAAACACTGAGGATAGAAACACTGAAACAGTGAGGATAGAAACACTGAAACACTGAGGATATAAACACTGAAACAGTGAGGATAGAAACACTGAAACACTGAGGATAGAAACACTGAAACACTGAGGATAGAAACACTGAAACACTGAGGATAGAAACACTGAAACACTGAGGATAGAAACACTGAGGATAGAAACACTGAAACACTGAGGATAGAAACACTGAGGATAGAAACACTGAAACACTGAGGATAGAAACACTGAAACACTGAGGATAGAAACACTGAGGATAGAAACACTGAAACACTGAGGATAGAAACACTGAGGATAGAAACACTGAAACAGTGAGGATAGAAACACTGATGATAGAATATGTAGAAAGTATTCTGGCAGCAGTTTATGCATTTATAGATGACCGACTGGCCGACCAAAAACCAGTAAACGTTTTGCCTCCCTTCTCTTTCCTGATGAATATGTTAACGCCTCTGCCTATAAACTTATGTTCTGTATGGACATCATTATCATGATAATCATTATCCTCATTCCATTATCATAGAAAAGAGGACAGAGCATTACACCACAATGTATTTATCCACCAATAGGGAACACTGTATTCAGACATACAACACAATGTATTTCTCCACCAATAGGGAACTCTGTATTCAGACATACAACACAATGTATTTCTCCACCAATAGGGAACACTGTATTCAGACATACAACACAATGTATTTCTCCACCAATAGGGAACTCTGTATTCAGACATTACAACACAATGTATTTCTCCACCAATAGGGAACTCTGTATTTGACTACATCCCCTAACCACTCCCCCCCCCCCCCTTCCTCATTATCCTATCAGACTGCTCATCAGAGAAGACATCACTATCTTGCTATCTTATAGTGTAAAAGTTGCTATGATAAATAACAAGGGATTGATAATGTGTACTCTGTTAACACGGGGCCTAGTACTGTATGTTGGCAGCCCATCTTCCTTTGACTAAGATGCTGTGTTCCTGTCCTCAGTGGAACCAACACTCCTCTGCCGGTTCCACATTCCATCTGTGAGAGAGAGGATTGACTTCAAACCTTGACGTGATTCATTTCCTTCTTTAAAAAAAATAAAAAAAGATTAAAT
The DNA here is from genome assembly GCF_965601325.2 of Salmo salar. Taxonomy (NCBI): domain Eukaryota; kingdom Metazoa; phylum Chordata; class Actinopteri; order Salmoniformes; family Salmonidae; genus Salmo; species Salmo salar. Next base: position 72,166,717 of record NC_138297.1, read on the forward strand.
AACGAATAAGTGAATTAAGAAATACTTAATGTAGGGGTTTTAATTATACTGAATATTAAATGGAAGACAGGTCGTATTCAGCTGGAGGGATGCTTTCATGTGAGAGAAAAAATATGTTTTATTGAAATGTTTTAATCACTGATAAAGAAAAGTCCCCAGATCTTTCCTTGAAGAGAGAGAGAGAGAGAGAGAGATATAGAGAGAGAGAGAGGGAGTGTGAGAGAGAGAGCGAGAGAGAGAGAGGAGAGAGAGAGAGAGAGAGAGAGAGCGAGAGAGAGAGAGAGAGAGATAATTCCCTACAGCGTCGGGAATGAAACAATATGAAATAAAAATCCACCATGATATTACTGAGTGTAGAAGGCATCAGTAGAATGAAGATGAAGACAGATTAACTCAAACAATATCGGTTTTATTTCTCTCTTGTTCTTCTTTTCTCCTTTAAAAAGAAATAATGAAATGAATTATCCACGTCCCTTTTGATTAGGTGAATTACAACGCTGTGCTTTGTACCTCTCTGGTCCACCACCTATGGATATCATATCATAACCGGGATCTCAAATGGCACCCTATTCCCTACGTAGTGCACTACTTTTGACCAGAGCCCTAGTGGTCCTGGTCATAAGTAGTGCACTATAAATGGGAATAGGGTGCGATTTGGGACGTAACCTAATTAATGCATAACGGGTGGAAACATCTCCACGTCTCTGGGTTTAATTAGTCTTTATAGTTCTGATCTGACAGGTTGTCAGTTGTGTGGGTGTGTGTGCGGGTGTGTGTGTGTGTG